>NC_091950.1:280293830-280516330 GCF_031021105.1 Erythrolamprus reginae
CCCCAACAAATGGTACTCAAGGAAATCCTGCCTGCCTCAACCAACATAGAGGCGGCACATGGACATCCGTTTCAATAGCCAAGTGTATCGGATCTTTCTACTCGAGATCCCTATGTACAATTGGTGGGCCACTATGTGACACAGAATGCTGGACTCGATGGGCTTTGGCCTGATTCAGCATGGCTCTTCTTATGTTCTTATGAAATGTACTACTAATTGCACTATTTGTCTGAAGAGGTTATGATGTCCTCTGGTAGTAAAGGGCATTAACATCCATCCATTGTAGTTGTCAAGTCACTCCCCAAGTTGCTTTTTAACTTGATGATATCACCCAGTCCTGTAAGAAGACAGGGCCTATTATTTGATTGACCTGTTCCATCAACTGTCCTGGTTAAAACCCTGTTGGAGTTCCAGAAGGATTATCTCTGAGGATCTTGTGACTTAGTTTGGCCAAGGTCTCAATTGTGGCCAGGAAAGGATGGATAATGAAGGCCTTGGACCATATTGCCTCTATGTGCTTTCTGTGTGCCGATCCTGGAATGTATCTTGGGGTGGTTTTTAGGAGCAATATAATAGGAGGCACCAGAAAAGATATTTAAAGTGCTATTGGAGAAAGAATGAAGAATAAGTCTGAGTGGACCTAAGGAAGAGCCCATATTTAAAAGCATATTATGATGAAGTACTCTTATTGCATTTGCAGCCCTGTTTAGTACAACTTGTTCCTTTCTGGGGAGAGATAAAATACAGGAACTTTTACAGGATTGCCAGTGAATAATATTTAAGATATTTGTCAAATATGTTCACTCAGATCTTTCAGTCTTAGACTTCACCTTCAATAGCCTCATGTTGTTAAGGATGCCCAGGAAGCAATGGTGGATTCTAACTTACTTTGCTGCGGGTTTGCTTCCTTCTGTGCCACATGGCCGTGCACATATGCGCAGTACCAAAAATCAAGCTTCTGCACATGCACAGAAGTAAAAAACAAGATGGCAATGTCTACACCACCACCGCGAGAGCCGTCCTGTCCTACGGTTCTATTGTCTTCTATCATTACTTTTTATCAATGCTTTTCTAATGTATTTATACAATTTACCATCCTATAATCGCTTGACAAATATATATAAATAAATAAATAAAAACAAATAATTAATTTGCCATCAGAACTTAAACTACTTTCAAGTTTCACACATACCCCTCTCTCTATATGTGTGTGTAGGTATGTATGAGGGAGAGGGAGAGAGAGGGAGAGAGAAATTTCATGAGGAATTGGAGAGAAGTGTTATTATTAGTCATCAGAGTAATCACCAGTCTTCTGATAAATAAATATTGCTTCATTTCCTTATATGCTCAGATTGCTAAATTATATCATCATAATGTCCACATCAGTGCTTTCTTTGTGTTGGTCTGTAGTTACTCCAATTCAAACTGTTACAAGTTGGTCTAAAGGTATTAAAGAAACAGACACATAATAACAAGAGAGCCAAGGAAACACACAAACAGGCATTTATATTGACAATGTTTTCAATCACATCTTGTTTGTTTATGTATGCTATTTAACACATGGATACATAACCAAATGCAATTGATTTGCTGCAGATCACCTCCTTGGTAGCAAGGCCATAACATTACACATACAATGAGTTTTTACACCAATGTTGCAACTGTTAAATTAGTTATTAGAATGTATATTTTCCATAGTTCTATAAGAATTTTTCTTAGCAACAAAAGGCACCCTTCTTCTTGTATACCACATTCCTCTTGACCAAATAAATCCTAAAACATGTAATTTCACAGATTTTAATTTATCTGTTAAGTAGAATTTATTTATCTGTCTTTTGGATAGAACAACAGAAACTGTATAGACATTGAGGACATATATCCAGATAAAAAATAATAAATTAATTCTTTTCAGTGATTTATTGCTGGCATTCAGAATTCTTTTGCAAATTGTTTACATACTAACTTTGTAAGCAACATCATTTATTTCTACTTCCTTATTGGGAATCGTTTGAAATTAACTATTTAACCAAAAACCTTCTGATTTTTAGTCCCATATTAAAAGCAAATGATGGCTTCTGACTTTAAAAGTGTTCTCTTTGTGGCTCCATCCAAATCTGATCATGATATCCTTCTTTTAGGCCCCTGTTTAACTGCTGGATCAGTCATTTGCATGTCATGGCTAAACCCATTGAGGAAAAAATCATCCGTCTCCAATCCAACTGACTCCAGAATGGAAAAATCAAATAATCCTTTAGCCACTTATCCAGTTGTTACATGCCTTGCCAGAACACAGCGGGAAGGGTTGGGCTTTAATCTTGAGAACTGGAAATTATTCAAAAGTACAGTTTTTGATGGGGATGTAGAGTATTTAAGTATATTTAAGTATATTTATTTAAGCATATTTCTTTCTAATGATTTAAATGTTATAGGTGTCTTTTTATTCAGCCCTCTCAGAGATAGATATTAAATAATTAATATTCCCATTTTATGGGCTCTAAAATATTATTTCCCTTTAGCCAGTCAATGAGTTTTTAATCTGATAAAGAAATGAGTAGGTTGAAGGTAGAAAAGCAGAAATATACTGTTGAATGGCCATGTACCTTATAACCACTTAGTGCTATATGGAGTATATTTCCGTGAGGAGCAGAGGAGCTTCAGATGAAAATATCAAAATGATACAAAAGTGGCCGATTGTAACCATTTTCACATCAGTGGTCCCAAAAGACTACTGGACTTTCTGAAAATAAACACTTCTCATCCAAGAAGCTTTTTCAGTTTGGAACTGAAAGAAACTGAAAAAACTGAAAGAAAGTCCAGTTGTTTCCGAAGAGCACCTTTGGGACAACCAAGACCTGGATGATTGAGAATCTCCATAGACATTTCCCATCATAGAACTTTTGGCAAGAGATAACTTGGTAATAAAATCAGCATTAGATCATTACAATTTGGATGGACAATGCTGTAAGTCATATCTCTGTCAAATGAGCTTGATTCCAGTAACTCCATGATGCATAGTATTCTTGGTAACAGTACAGAAGTGAATCACAATTACCATTTTCCAAGATACACACACGCATACATTATATATATATAAATTAATATAATAATAAATTAAATGTATATGAACATAAATTTTATATTTAACATACTAAATATATATATTTAGTATGTTAGTATGTATGGCTAGCTGATGAGGCCAAAATAAGGCCGAAATAGATCTATCCTAGTCTCCCTTAATTTTCAAATTCAGCTTAAACATGTGACATACACACACACACACACACACACACACACACACACACACATATATATATATATATATATATATATATACTGTATACCAAAAATATAACATACTTTTTGCTGATAAGTGAAAAGGGTTATCTATCCATCCATCCATCCATCCATCCATCCATCCATCCATCCATCCATCCATCCATCCATCCATCCATCTATCTATCTATCTATCTATCTATCTATCTATCTACAGCAGCGGTCCCCAAACTACGGCCTGGGGGCCACACGTAGCCCGCTGAGGCCATTTATTCGGCCCACGGGTGATGACAAGAGCACAGGATGCGTCCATATCCTGTGCTCCTGGCCACTGTTCCCTCTAGCCTGTGTGGTTGCATGGCTGCACAGGCAAAAAACAAACTCCTAGAGCCGGCGCCATTTCTCCTGCCCAACAGCTGATCTGCTGTCGGCCGGGAGAAACCCCCGTGGGCTCTGAGCCCCGCCCAGCTTCTCTGGCTGTGTCTGGGGACCACGCCCTGCCCACTCCTACCGATATTCTTCCCACCACCGGGAAGAAACAGGAAGCAAATCCCACCCAGGAAACAAGAGGCAGCAGTTGGATGGCCTTGCCACCTGTGTGCAGAAGCGGCACCCTGGGGTGAAAGCGGCATAGATTTGTGCCTACACCAGAGCTGTCACCTCGCCCTCTCTCCACCTTTCCCATAAGTTTACTTGTGGGGAGTCTCATTTTTTCAGCAGAGAGAGAGACGCACCCCCTCAAGTTCAGGGCTGGGCACAGAAGTTTTGTGAGAGAGAGGGAAAAGAGAGAGAGAAAGAAAGAAAGGGGAAAGAGGGTGAGGGAAATAGAAGTGGAGAGGAATGAAGGAGGGAAGGAAGGAAGGAAGGAAGAAATGAATGGAGGGACAGAGGAAAGAAGGACTGTTTTGGGGGGGCGGGTAATTTTTTTTTTAATTTTCTCTTAGCATACATTCAAACAACACAGTACCATCTAATTTTCAATGGGTAAAACGCAGTATTAGTAACTAATATCAATAATCAAAAAAGTTTTTTTTTCTAATTTTGTCATCCAGCTACATTCATTTTCTTTTAATTAGATTCCCTCCTTAATGTTCCTTCAAAAAGTACAACACCAATTATATTTCTAACTTATTACCCATTATGCCAAAGTGCTTCCTTCTTTCTTTATACATTTTCTATAAGCCAAGAAAACCTTTTATAGCCAATCAGATGTTAACAAAAGAAAATTAAAACATAAACATATATGAATTTCAGACTTCTTCCCCCCTCTAAATAGTATGTTCCCATTTTGTTTTTACTTTAAAATAAGGTATGTGCAGTGTGCATAGGGAATTGTTCATAGTTTTTTTTTATATAGTCCGGCCCTCCAACAGTCCGAGGGACAGTGAACTGGCCCCCTGTGTAAAAAGTTTGGGGACCCCTGATCTACAGTATCTATCTATCTATTTATTAATGGCCAGTTTGATTTACAGATCTAGTATTTGCTATAATCCCCAATCCAAATGTTTGACAGAAAAGCCCTACATCAGTGATGGCGAACCTATGGCACGGGTACCACAGGTGGCACCAGCCATATCTGCTGGTACGTGAGCTGTTACCCTAGCTCAGCTCCAATGTGCATGTGTGTGCTGGCCAGCTGATTTTTGGCTTCCACAGAGGCTCTGGGAGGGTGTTTTTGGCTTCCAGAGAGCCTCCAGGGGTGTATGGGGGAGGGCGTTTTTACCCTCCCCTGACTCCAGGGAAGCCTTTGGAGCCTGGGGAGGGTGAAACACGAGCCTACTGGGCCCACCAGAAGTTGGGAAACAGGCCATTTCTGGCCTCAACAGGGCCTCCAGGGGATGGGGGAAGCTGTTTTCGCCCTCCCCAGGCATTGAATTATGGGTGTGGGCACTCACGCATGTACGATAATGCACACCCATGCTCTTTCAGCAGCGGAGAACAAAAAGGTTTGCCATCACTGCCCTACATAAATCATTTTTGAGGTAAGTCTAACTATGCAAACAGCGTTGTATAAATTGCTAATGCAGAAATGATCTGGAAACACAAAGCCCCAACCTCTTCAGTCAAGGCCTGCCCATGTGATACTCATCGAAGCAACATTCACAACATTCTCCTAGCAAAAATGCTATAAGCGATGCAGTTGTAGGAAAAAGGCTCTGCTCTCTAATTAAGCAGCAGAGCAGAAGGAACAGAACACATAGCAATAGAGGTTACAGAGAAATGGAGACGGTTGCAGGGATGGGGAGAAGCAGATCGGAGTGGGTGGCTGCACCAAGTGTGGGATGCAGTAAATGAAGTTTCAATTTTGGAAGTGGGGTAATGCTTCCTCTTGGATCAAAGCTTCACCCTCTTCCCCTGCTAAATATCAAGCCAGGCAAATCAGAGACAATTGCTGGACTGCCAATATACCCTGCATGTACTTTAATAATTTGCAGATGTCATCAAATAAATCACGTGTATTGTATAGCGTTTGTACTGTTTCCATGCAGAGCTTCAACATGGTTGTTGAAATCATGAGGGTTAGAAACATGCCTTTTACACGCAAGGAGAAGGAACAATATTGCCAAAAAAGCTTCTAGAGTTGTTAACCTGATCCTATGCAGCTTCTGCTCAGGCAATCTCACACTACTCACAAGAGCCTACAAAACTTTTGCCAGACCCATCCTAGACTACTGCTCATCTGTCTGGAACCCATACCACATCTCAGACATCAACACCCTTGAAAATGTCCAAAGATATTTCACCAGAAGAGCCCTTTACTCCTCCACTCGAAACAGAATACCCTACGAAAATAGATTAACAATCCTGGGCCTAGAAAGCCTAGAACTACGACGCCTAAAACACGATTTAAGTATTGCCCACAAGATCATATGCTGCAACGTCCTACCGGTCAATGACTACTTCAGCTTCAACCGCAACAACACAAGAGCATGCAACAGATTCAAACTTAATATGAACCGCTCCAAACTTGACTGTAAAAAATATGATTTCAACAATCGAGTTATCAAAGCGTGGAACTCATTGCCGGACTCAATTGTGTCAACCCCTATCCACCAACATTTCTCCCTTAGACTCTCCACGATTGACCTCTCCAGGTTCCTAAGAGGCCAGTAAGGGGCGTACATAAGTGCACTGGTGTGCCTTTCGTCCCCTTTCCAATTGTCTTTCCTTTGTTTCACCTATCTTATATATTCTCTTCCTTTCATATATCCTCTCCTCTATGTTCACTTTCACCCTCTTTTATATTATCACATGTCTATTTTTCTTCCTACCGTGTTTCCCTGAAAGTAAGACAGTGTCTTACTTTCTTTTTACCCCCAAAAGCCCCACTACGTCTTACTTTCGGGGTATGTCTTACATTGGAAAAAAATTGAAAGGGTCGCGTTCCCGAAGGCATCTCACCAGAGTCCAGAAGGGCAGCCGCGGGACAGGAGCCTCGTGAGCCCTTTTCCAAGTTCAACTTCAGGGCTCCAAGCGGCGTGCACGCGTGAAGCCAGAGACGCGTGTCGGGGAAGCGTGTGTCTGGAGGGGAGGAGCCGCTCTGCGCAGTTGGGCAGCCCCACCTGCCTGCCGGAAAGGAGGTGGGCGAAGGAGGGCGCAGCTCCGGCTGCTCGCCTCAGAGCTGGTCGGCCTTGCTGGCTGCTTGCAGCCGAGCCTCGGCAGGACTTGGTTGCTGGGATGAGCGCCTTCGCTGCAAGCCGCCGCCCGCTCGGCTCGCTTCGGACCAGCGCCGTCCTTCGCTTTGCCAAGCCGGGGAAGAGGCGGTGGCGCCGCGGCGAGGCAAAGGTGAGGGGCGCGCAGGGAGCTTGGAAGCGACGTCATCGGGCTCCCCCCCGGCAATACCCCCGTGTTTCCCCGAAAGTAAGACATATGTCTTACTTTCGGGGTACGGCTTATATTAGCCGACCCCCCTGAAACCCCCGATACGTCTTACAATCGGGGGTGTCTTACTATCGGGGAAACAGGGTATGTATTGGACAAATGAATTAATTAATAGATAGATAGATAGATAGATAGATAGATAGATAGATAGATAGATAGATAGATAAACAAACAAATAAATAAATAAATAAAGTGGTAGCTGGGATGCAACCAGTGAAGGGCTACCAAAATTTTTACTGCCACACTGTGGGCGTGGCTTATGCAGGATGCTCTGCATTTTCTTTCAACATCTTTCAGTGCAAATTGGGTGCCCTGGGGTGGAGCTCCATTTTCATTACCCCACTGCATTCCACCACCACCCCGTCCAGGTAGCAGCCCACCCCTGGGTGCAACTACATCTTAAGAAAGAGAAGGAGGACCTTAGCAACCACTTCCTGGCCCCTTCCAGCCAACCTAGCCACTAAATAAAGCGAGACTTGTTTTGATATTTGTTGAACTGGTGTCTTTTACACTGTTGCGTCTTTGGAAGAAATGTGTTCCAACATCTGACAGAACTTTAAATTCTTTTATAAACATTTCATAACAATTTTCAATTGCTTGAAAGCAACTGACGAATGAAACCAACAGAACAATGGAAGAAGAATCATACAGGCATTCTGAAACAGCTTTTTAAAATCTAAATTATAATCGCATTAAACTATTTTGTAGAATATTTGTATCGTTATTTAATCTTTAGTCTTTTAAAACCACGAAAGAAATTAAATAGATCCTCTATATCCAAAGTCTGGGTCCAAATGATCCTCCAATAAATCTGAGTATCTCAAAAGAAACCTACACAGCTCCTAAATGCCTTTCTTTCACACCCACTTATTTCTGTCTTCTTTAAGTCAACTGTATAAGACTGCAAGATTAGCCATTTAAGGAAAACCATGCATGCTACCACTCACTGCTCTGTGTTTAGTCAATTTCTCTCCACCACTCTCCAATGTGTATAGGCATGCCAGAAAGCATGTTTTTTTAAAAAAATAAAAATCCACAAACACACATATACGACACTCTCGTATATCTGCACAGAGGAAGAATAAAATTCGGCTAGCAATCACATTAGCAGAAGAAAAGACCTCCTTACGAGGGTCTTTGGATGGCCAATGAAACCATGCCTGAATTAGAGGATACGGTCAAAATACTATCTAGCTTCAGGGAATATATTAGACAGTAGTCACACAAAATTTCAAACCTATCTACAATAGCAATAGCATTTAGACTTACATACCATTTCATAGTGCTTTACAACCCTCTCTAAGCGATTTACAGAGTCAGCCTATTGTCCCAAACAATTTGGGTCCTTGTTTTACTGACCTCGGAAGGATGGAAGGCTGAGCCAACCTTGAGCCTGGTGAGATTTGAACTGCCAAATTGCAGCCAGCTGGCAGCCAGTAGAAGTAGCCTGCAGTACTGCACTCTAACCACTGCGCCATCACGGCTCAGCAAAGTGCTTGATTCAGAAATACGTTTTTTAAAAAAAATATTTTTTATTAAATTGCAAAGACAGACAAAACATACATTACATGTAACATTTAGTGGAGCAACAATCGCTCCTCTCAAAGTAGAAGTCATCTTTATATTTATAATAAGTAAAAAAGAAAATAAAATAAACTAACTTTATCATTATTTATAAAATACTTAGATATATCAATTGTAAGATAATAAGTAAAAACACATCTAAAACATTTAAAAATATATAGAAATTTTAAAATTATAACTTGAAATAAACTATGAAGAAACAAAAAGAGAGAGAAATGGCAGAAGAGGAAAGAAGGAGTTTATCTTTATATTGTTAATAATCACTATCTAATACAATATAACTACTAGGTGCAAATATATTTTAAATAGTGTAAAAATAAGGTTATCTCTGTTTCTTTGTATCCCACCAGATATATACCTTTTGCCAAACCTCATAAAATTCTGATTCTTCTTGATTTTTCAACCTTCTCGTCATCATGTCAAGCTCAGCACATTCTAAGACTTTCTTAAATATATCCATTTCTTTTGGGGTCTCAAAGTCTTTCCATTTTTGAGCAAAAGCTATCCTAGCTGCTACTAAAATGTGGGTTATTAAATAATATATGTCTTTTTTGTATTTCTTATTTGAAATGCCTAATAAAAAGGTGGTCTAATAGGGAGTTGTTTAAGAGGGATGGTTTGCATCCATCATACAGAGGTACCCGGGTACTCGGTGAGGAATTCAGAACTTTTTTGGACAGGCATTTAAACTAGGTAAAGGGGACAGAGATGTAACTGATGTGGGTGATTTCTGTCCCCGACCAATGAGGATAAAGCAGTTTTTGGAAGCTTATGAAAAGGGAGCTGCAAATAAAATAGATGTAGTTGTTGATGATAAGGGGCAAACTAATAATGAAAATAATGTTCTTCGTGTAATGTGCACAAATGCTCGAAGCTTGAGCAACAAGCTCTGTGAATTAATGGCCATAATATCTAGAGATAATTTGGACCTGGTTGCCATAACTGAGACATGGTTTAAGGATTCTAATGAATGGGAAATATCCATACCAGGATATACACTGTATAGGAAGGATAGAATAGAGAGAAGGGGAGGTGGAGTAGCCATTTATGTTAAAGAAACTCTAAAAACAACACTAATTCCAAATACATGTCAAGATCTAGAGACCCTCTGGATTTGCATGCAAAATAAAGACGGTTCTGTCATTAGAATTGGGGTGATCTATAGGCCTCCAGGGCAATCTGAGGAATATGACAACAAGATGGTGGATGAAATTACCCAAATGGCAGTAAAGGGAGATATTGTGGTTATGGGTGATTTCAACATGCCTGATGTTGACTGGAATATCCCCAGTGCCCTTACATGCAAAAGTAAGAATATAGTAGAGGCCTTTACAGGAGCAGCTCTGGCACAGCTGGTTAAGACACCAACTAGAGGGGAGAATATTCTAGATTTAGTTTTTACGAATGGGAATTGGGTTTCAGATGTCAAGGTGGGAGAAAATTTAGGTTGCAGTGACCATCTATGTTTGTGGTTTGATGTAAAAACTCATTGTGAGCAATCCTATAATGCAACCAAAGTATTGGATTTCAGAAAAACAAATTTTAATGCAATGGGGGAATATTTAGATAATGAATTAAAGGGGAGGGATAAAATGGCAGGAGTGAGCACCCAGTGGACTGTATTTAAAAAGGCCATCTTAAAAGCCACTGGACTGTATGTAAGACAAATAACTAAAGGTAAAAGGAAGAAGAAACCGCTATGGTTTAGCAATGATGTAAGGACTATAGTCAATGAAAAAAAGGCTGCCTATAGGAGGTATAAAGAGTCTGGAAGTATAGCTGATAGGGAGGTGTATAAAATGAGACAGAAGGAGGCGAAACAGATAATATATGCTGCTAAAGCCTCAAAAGAGGAAGAAATTGCCAAATCTCTAAAGAAGGGGGATAAAACCTTCTTCAGATATATTAGTGATAAGAAGAAGAAAAACTGCGGCATCACAAAGCTTAGTACCGGGAAAAATACATGCATTAATGGGAATAAGGAGATCGCTGACCATTTCAATAGTTACTTCTGTTCAGTTTTCTCAAAAGACACCTTACAAAATAATACTATAGAGGGATATAGCATTGCCTCCAACTGTACGGATTCAGCTCCAGTGATCTTAGAAGCCGATGTCTTAGAAGAACTTGAACGATTAAAGATAAATAAGGCAATGGGTCCAGATGGCATCCACCCCAGAGTTCTTAAAGAACTCAGATCTGTCATTGCTACCCCCCTGACTGATTTGTTTAACCAATCCTTGTTAACAGGAGATGTTCCTAAGGATTGGAGAATGGCAAGTGTTGTGCCTATCCACAAGAAGGGCAGTAGAGAAGAAGCTGGTAACTACAGGCCAGTTAGCTTGACATCAGTTGTCGTTAAAATGATGGAGACTCTACTGAAAAAGAGGATAAATCAGCACCTAAAAAACAATAAATTATTGGACCCAAATCAGCATGGCTTTACTGAAGGCAAATCATGTCAGACTAATCTCATTGATTTCTTTGACTATGTCACAAAGGTGTTGGATGAAGGTTGTGCCGTGGATATTGCCTACCTGGACTTCAGCAAAGCCTTTGATACGGTGCCACATAAAGAGCTGATAGATAAATTAGTGAATCCCTGGATAGTTCAATGGATTTGCAGCTGGCTGAAGCATAGACACCAGAGGGTTGTTGTGAATGGCGAGTATTCTGAGCAGAGTCAGGTTACAAGCGGTGTGCCACAAGGGTCTGTTCTGGGTCCTATTCTTTTTAATATGTTTGTGAGTGACATAGGGGAAGGTCTGGTAGGGAAGGTTTGCCTATTTGCCGATGACTCTAAAGTGTGCAATAGGGTTGATATTCCTGGAGGCGTCGGCAATATGGTAAATGATTTAGCTTTACTAGATAAATGGTCAAAGCAATGGAAACTGCAGTTTAATGTTTCCAAATGTAAAATAATGCACTTGGGGAAAAGGAATCCTCAATCTGACTATTGTATTGGCAGTTCTGTGTTAGCAAATACTTCAAAAGAAAAGGATTTAGGCGTAGTGATTTCTGACAGTCTCAAAATGGGTGAACAGTGCAGTCAGGCAGTAGGGAAAGCAAGTAGGATGCTTGGCTGCATAGCTAGAGGTATAACAAGCAGGAAGAGGGAGATTATGATCCCGCTATATAGAATGCTGGTGAGACCACATTTGGAATACTGTGTTCAGTTCTGGAGACCTCACCTACAAAAAGATATTGACAAAATTGAACGGGTCCAAAGACGGGCTACAAGAATGGTGGAAGGTCTTAAGTATAAAACGTATCAGGAAAGACTTAATGAACTCAATCTGTATAGTCTGGAGGACAGAAGGAAAAGGGGGGACATGATCAAAACATTTAAATATCTTAAAGGGTTAAATAAGGTCCAGGAAGGAAGTGTTTTTAATAGGAAAGTGAACACAAGAACAAGGGGACACAATCTGAGGTTAGTTGGGGGAAAGATCAAAAGCAACATGAGAAAATATTATTTTACTGAAAGAGTAGTAGATCCTTGGAACAAACTTCCAGCAGACGTGGTAGTTAAATCCACAGTAACTGAATTTAAACATGCCTGGGATAAACATATATCCATCCTAAGATAAAATACAGAAAATAGTATAAGGGCAGACTAGATGGACCATGGGGTCTTTTTCTGCCGTCAGACTTCTATGTTTCTATGTTTCTATGTTTCTAATTCTGGTGTTTTCTTAATTTCTTGCTGGGTTATTTCTTTTAGCCATGGCTAAAATGGCAGAAATAAGTTTTCTTGTAAGGAAGTATTCCCTCAAGTTGTCATTCATTTCCTGTGGCAAAAATGCCCTCCTAGAGCCTCTGTGCGAGCCAAAAATCAGCTAGCCAGCACACACGTGCATGTTGGAGCTGAACCTGACCAATGCCTCATGTGCCAGCAGATAGGGCTTCGCATGCCACCTGTGGCGCCTGTGCCATAGGTTCACCATCACGGGTCTAGGTTGTGGTTCTTCCTATCCACATACCTTTGGCAGTAAGAGAGTAAAAATAATAATTTATTTATTTTATTTATTTATTTATTTATTTATTTATTTATTTATTTATTTATTTATTATTTAGATTTGTATGCTGCCCCTCTCCGCAGACTCGGGGCGGCTCACAGCAAGATACAACAATTCATGACAAATCTAAATATAATTTAAAATATTTAAAAAACCCCATTAACTAAACAAACATACACACAAACATACGATTAAAATACTAATTAGCTTCTTTGAACTCGCTTCTACAGAATGATTTCTACAGGAAAATAGATACAATGGTTTGAAATATGTGTCCTGGAATTGCATACATGCTAAGATTTCAAAATCAGGAACAGGAACATTTCTGTAACCCTAAAGAAAGAGTTACAACAAAATAGGATGACGGTAACAGAGCCGGAAGATATGCTTGCCCTGTGAGAACAAAACTTCCCTTAAGTCCAATTCAAGAAATATTCTTAGATAATTTCTGACAGCAAACTGGGTATGAAACACTTTTTGCTGCAGTGGGAGCTTTCTTCAAATCAAGAAATGTATCTAATTAATGAAAGATATTTGTTTGTTTGTTTATTTATTTATTTATTTATTTATTCGATTTTTATGCTGCCCTTCTCATTAAACTCAGGGCGGCTTGCAACATGTTAGCAATAGCACTTTTTAACGGAGCCAGCATATTGCCCCCACAATCCGGATCCTCATTTTACCCACCACGGAAGGATGGAAGGCTGACTATAGCTGTGGCTGACTATCAGCAAGCAAGAATGCTTATTCTTTGAAAAGCTGTATTGTATCATTGATGTAGGCAGTAAAGGGCAGCCATTCGCGGCCCTACTGAAACGTTCCGGGGGGGAGCACATGTGCCAGATGAATCGGCTGCTGCTCAGAGGATGAGGGGAGCAGACAGAGGGCCCCTCTGCTGAGCAAGTTCCCCCCTCCTCCATGCCCACTTCTGCACAGGTAAGACATCATGGTCCGGAATGGAACAAGGGAGGGGGCAGGCAGAGATGGTCTTACTTGTGCAGGGAGGATGAAGGATGTTGCTCGGTAGAAGGACGGTCTGTCTGTTCCCCTCGCCCCCTGCTACTGCAGCCGATTTGTCCAGGCTCCATGGACAGCAGTGTGCCGCTGGGCCCGGATGCAGATGAATCGGCTGCAGCAGCGGAGGGTGAGGTGAACAGACAGACTGCCCCTCCCGCCAAGCAACATCCTCCATCCTCCCTCCACAAGTAGGACCACTTCTGCCCGCCCCCTCCCTTGTTCTGTTCCGGACTGAAGTCTTACCTGTGCAGAACTGGGCAAGGAGGAGGGAGGATCTCGCTTGGCAGAGGGGCTCTCTGTCTGCTCCGCTCACCTTCTGAGCAGCAGCCAATTCGTCCAAAGAGAGTGGTGCTGGGCCAGTGAGATTCGGCTGCTGCACATGAGCAGAAGCCGAATCTTGCATGCCCAGCTGGTGGTGATGATGGAGCTGTGCACGCAGCTCCATTTCCGCTGGTGGAACAGCATTCCATGTTGTAGATGTAGGTCTACTGCAGCAGCAGAGGTGGATTTCAGCAGGTTCTGACCAGTTCTGGAGAACTGGTATCGGAAATTTTTAGTAGTACAGATAACCGGTAAATACATCTATCCTCTGCCTCCTGAGTCCGAGATGATCAGGAGGAAATGGGGATCTTGCAATATCCTTCCCCTGCCACGCTCACCAAGGCACACCACGTCCACAAAACCAGTATTTAAAAAAAATGAATCCCACCACTGGCAGCAGATAGGGCTGTATTCTGTTTCAAACCGGCAACACTAATTGAATGCAATTATTGGCGTGGTTCATACAATAACTAAGCTGTTATCCTTAGGTTTGTTAAACCTTACTAATTATATTTCATACTACAATGATGTAAACCAAAGCTTGCATAATGTATTAAATCAGCCAGTCGGAGGGGGTAATGCTCAGATAGTTTTGAAAGTTAGTCAATGGCTATAAATATTAATACTGTATATTTTTAGAAATCATAGCACACAGATAGTTTACTTTTGGCTTGTATTTCCTGCTCTATTAGCTCACATGTTTATCTTCCGAAGGTTTAAATCTGTATCAGATGGAATAAAGGAGAGAGACAAACAATTTGGTTTCTAAAAACAAAACAAAAACACCTTTCCATTTTTTCCTAAGCAGATTAAAACAACAGTTAGCATCAGTGGAAAATATTGCAGCCAAACCTCCCCAGTCAATCAGGCTTAGCAACAGTTATCTCAGCCTTGGTTGCGTCCCATCCTGACTACTGCTTGATTCTTTATATGGTATGGAAACTGCATTTGGTTTAAAATGCAGCAGGCAGGCTGGCAATTGGTGTAAGATAATGAAAGCTCTATAGTAACGAGCACAATTTAATATGCTGAACATTGGCCTTTACAGCCATAAGTGAACAAGAACTTAGGGATCACTTTTGCCATTCAGCAATTGGTCACTAACTTAAACCAGTAACATAAGTTTTTTGAAGACCTTCCCAACTTCTAGAAATTTGTTACATAAAACACTCATCAACACACACCTATACACACGCTCATGCATAGACAAGGGCCTCTTATGGGGCTTCAGGAGATTTGGTTGGTCTCCACTTTCCTATTACTGAAGCAAATAGCCTCATCTCTTTCACTGCATTTTTATTTGCTGGTTTAATTATTAGGATTTTGAAAATGCCCATTTGAAGTTTTTTTTACTTTTATTCTTATGTTTTATAATTTGTATTTTTAATTACCGTAACTCATTGCGAACATTTATGGCTGAAAATGTGGAATATAATTTAAATAAACAAATAAATATTGCATATTGGAACTGCTCAGACATTCTTCATATTTCCTTCAATCCAGTCCTGTCCAATGCTAAAATCATTGAGCATTATTAGATTTACAGTTTTGAATAAGTTTCCATCAAAGAAATCCACAAAGATAGCCTGACACTTAGCTCTGTCTATATGCAAAACTCCATCAAATCTGCATTTGAAAAGTGTTTGGAAACTTCAGATCGTGCAGAACGCAGCCGCGAGAGCCATCGTGGGGCTTCCAAGA
This sequence comes from Erythrolamprus reginae, assembly GCF_031021105.1. Classification (NCBI taxonomy): domain Eukaryota; kingdom Metazoa; phylum Chordata; class Lepidosauria; order Squamata; family Dipsadidae; genus Erythrolamprus; species Erythrolamprus reginae. The sequence goes on from NC_091950.1 coordinate 280,309,628, forward strand.
TTCACCCATGTTTCTTCAACACTCCGTGGCTTGCATTGGCTGCCGATCAGTTTCCGGTCACAATTCAAAGTGTTGGTCATGACCTTTAAAGCCCTACATGGCATTGGACCAGATTACCTCTGGAACCACCTGCTACCGCACGAATCCCAGCTACCGATAAGGTCCCACAGAGTTGGCCTTCTCCGGGTCCCGTCGACTAAACAATGTCATTTGGCGGGCCCCAGGGGTAGAGCCTTCTCTGTGGTGGCCCCGGCCCTCTGGAACCAACTCCCCCCGGTGATTAGAATTGCCCCCACCCTCCCTGTCTTTCATAAACTACTCAAGACTCATTTATACCGCCAGGCATGCGAGGGCTATCATGGGCTTCCCTAGGAATGCCCATGTTATACCAACACTCCGCAGTCTGCATTGGTTGCCAATCAGTTTCTAGTCACAATTCAAAGTGTTGGTTATGACCTATAAAGCCCTTCATGGCATCAGACCAAAATATCTCTGGGACCGCCTTCTGCCGCACGAATCCCAGCGACCGATTAGGTCCCACAGAGTTGGCCTTCTCCGGGTCCCGTCGACTAAACAATGTCGTTTGGTGGGACCCAGGGGAAGAACCTTCTCTGTGGCGGCCCCGACCCTCTGGAACCAGCTCCCCCCAGAGATCAGAATTGTCCCCACCCTCCTCGCCTTTTGTAAGCTTCTTAAAACCCACCTCTGTCGTCAGGCATGGGGAAATTGAGATATTCCTTCCCCCTAGGCCATTACAAGTTATGCATTTTTAAATAGTAATTTAGGTTTGTTGTAAATTGTTTTCACTTTGTTGTGAGCCGCCCCGAGTCTGCGGAGAGGGGCGGCATACAAATCTAAATAATAAATAAATAAATAAATAAATAATAAAATGGTATGTTTGTGAGTATGTTTGGTTTTATAAATAAGGGTTTTTAGTTGTTATATTATTGGATTGTCACGTGTTGTTTTTATCATTGTTGTTAGCCGCCCCGAGTCTACGGAGAGGGGCGGCATACAAATCCAATAAATTATTATTATTATTATTTCCAGTAATATTTTCATTATTCATGTTGCATGTAAGTTGAATGGTTTTATCTATTACATTCTAATTTGTCTTCTTTTCAAAGTATTAAACATGTCTCTGTTAGCCACTGCAAGTTCTCCCTGATAGGAAGTAGGGTTGGTATTTGTTGTGATTCCATCTGAGGCTCCTCAGGGAACGGCTGAACCTCTGCCGGCCCCCTGCTCAGAGGGGGAGGATGAGGAACAGGAGGAGGAGGAGGAGGCCCAGGCAGAAGGGGAGGAGGAATATCAGGCCGAGGGAGAGGGAGAACAGCCAGAGTCCCCCGGGGTGGAGCTCTCCCCAGCAAGCAGCCTGGAGTCCTTAGATGAAAATGCTCAAGCCATCATCGATCACAGGCAGAGAAGAGCAGAACAACGAAGGGGACAATTAGCCAGGTATTTCCAGTCCTAAATAGGTAACAGCTGGGTTTGGGTGTGGTTCTCCCCAGAAAGGCTGAAAAGGCAGACCCACCCTTCCTGTCTTGTGGAGTAGTATCTTTGGGAGTCCTGGGACCTGGCTGTGATCTTTGGCGTTTCTGATTCTGACTTGTGGCCTTGAAGGCTGAAACCTTGGGGGAAAAGGCGTGGGGGCTTATTCTCTACAGTGGTGTGTGTGCCAGCAAGAAGTCTGCTGTATTGTCTGGCCATCAGGACTTTGCTGTGAAGCCTCATAGCCTGCCTGTTGGGAAGAACAGGTTTTTCTCTATGTTTATTTTTCAAACTATAAAGTGCTTTTGCTTTTACCAGCGTGTCTGGCTGCTTTTTCCAGTTGGTGTTGAAGTCTGGGGGCACCCAGACAGAACAGTATTCATAAAAGTTTTATATAGAATTCAGAACTTGCTGGGAAATATTTTTTGCTGTGGGATAAGCTTTGAAAGTAAAGGGCAAATTCTAGCAAAATCAAACAATTGGCAGATACAAAGTGAAGAGGGTCTTTGAGCAATGCGAGGAGACCACATAGCCATTTGAGTATAGGATTGGGAATCTACAGAAAGCAATGTGGGAAACCTGTTGCAATCCTCATATTAAAGGAAGTTCTTTAACTTCTAGCATATATTGCAAAATACTGAGTGACAAATGGAAAAAGAACACGCTATAGACACCTTGCAAGCAAGTTGCTACAGCTGTTTAGAGTTTCTCAAGGATCAGGGGAACAATAGAAATTCTAACAATGTTCGAGGTATATACGTATATCCTGAAGTTTTCAAAGAGATGTAAATAATGTTGGCCTTTATTTTCAGAAGAAATGTGGAATAAATGCTATGATGGTATTATTATTATTATTATTATTATTATTATTATTATTATTATTATTATAGAGAAATATTCTGATTAATCTATTTAGCAGGGATTCTAGAAGTGATATTTGAAGGAATTCTTCATTTGCAAGTCCATCCAATCTAATTTTTTTTTCACTTTTTAAAAAAGGAAAAAAAGAGAATGACAAGTTGACAGGAAAAAAAAACTGAGTAGATCCTTCGATTTTCATGGATGCCTCAAATTCTCAAAGCCTCCAGGGTTTTATCTTTAGGCTTTTTTGTCGGGAGATAATAGATACTGATAATACTAGATAATAGATGTTTTGGTAACTGCAGTGCAGATTACTTCAACCATTAATTTCAACCAATGTAATTTCAACCATTCCCCTGAGTTACACCAGTGTTGCATGAGCCACACTACCTCTGAGGTACTATTCAAGGTGCTGGTTATCACTTTTTAAGGCTTACATAGAAAAAGGCCAGGACAGACAGTGGTGTAGTGGTTAGAGTGCACTACTGCAGGCTACTTCTGTTGACTGCTGACTGTTTGCATGTTGCAGTTCAAATCACACCAGGCTCAAGGTTGACTCAGCCTCCCATCCTTCTGAGGTAAAATTGATGGGGGCAATATGCTGATTCTGTAAACCGCTTAGAGAGGGCTGCAAAACACTGTGAAGTGTTATATAAGTCAAAGTGCTATTGCTATTTTATTATTATTATTATTATTATTATTATTATTATTATTATTATTTATTGGATTTGTATGCCGCCCCTCTCCGCAGACTCGGGGCGGCTAACAACAACGATAAAAACAGCATGTACAATCCAATTAATAAAACAACTAAAAACCCTTATTATAAAAACCAAACATACACACAAACATACCATGCATAACTTGTAATGGCCTAGGGGAAAGGAATATCTTAACTCCCCCATGCCTGGCAATAAAGGTGGGTCTTGAGAGATTTGCAAAAGACAAGGAGGGTGGGGGCCGTTCTAATCTCTGGGGGGAGTTGATTCCAGAGGTCCGGGGCCGCCACAGAGAAGGCTTTTCCCCTGGGGCCCCCAAACGACATTGTTTGGTCGACAGGACCCAGAGAAGGCCAACTCTGTGGGACCTTATCAGCCGCTGGGATTCATGCAGCAGAAGGCGGTTCCGGATGTATTCTGGCCCAAAGCCATGTAGGTCATTACCAACACTTTGAATTGTGACCGGAAACCGATCGGCAGCCAATGCAGGCCACGGAGTGTTGCAGAAATGTGGGCAAATCTAGGGAGCCCCATGATGGCTCTCGCGGCCGCATTCTGCACGATCTGAAGTTTCCGAAGTGATTACCTTTGATGGAGATGCTATACAACCCTTTCCATAAATTTGTTAGACCTCAGAAGCATGCTCTCACTTATTGCCTTTGGAATAACCTCTCATCTGAGATTTGAGAGGCTCCTACCTTCTGGGAGTTTGTTTGTTTGTGTTGGAAGGGACCTTGTAGGTCATCTAGTCCACCATTTCAGACAAATGGTGTTCTATGATGACCTGTCTGGTTCTTCCCCAAGCACTGGGGATAAGTCAGGAGGGTATGAATTTGGTCAGTCTGGAGCCTAGTGGAAAGGGTGTCCTACTTTTATTCTTTTCTTTAATTAGTGAGACATCCTGGACCTCTAGGTGAGAGAGGCAGCCATGTAAATTCTCAAAATATTATTATTATTATTATTATTATTATTATTATTATTATTATTATTATTATTATTTTGAGAATTTACAAATCTAAGTAATAAATAAATAATAAATAACACAATATAAATACAAATCTAATAATTAAAACTATGGGTAAAACCCATTATCTTAAAAACAAGCAGTAATACACAATCAACACTCAATATTTCAATCATACCCACACATAACTTTCAATGGTCAGAAGGGGAGGGGCATACGCTAGTATGTAAATTCTCAAAAATAAATAAAATCTCACCTTCATAGCTACAGGGCGCAGCCAATAATAAGAAACGCTTTCCAAAGAATAAAAGTGCAACCATCACCTTCTGTGATTCCATTTATACAGTAGAATAAACTATTCCTTTCAGGAGAAGAGGCAGTGGTTATAGCCATACAATTCATTAACTCAATTGAGCCATGGTTTATTGAAATACAAAAGTTCTAACGAAAATGTTTATTTATTTATCAAATGTATTGACTGCCCACCTTACCACTGGGTAACTATTCCAGTAGTGACAGATAACTGTTTGTAGAATAATACTACAGGTATAGTCTGATGAACAAGATGCTTAAAAATCTGAAAAATATGGTGATTGTAGTCTATAATAATGGGTAAAAAGAAAGAACAGAAGAATGTAGCAGGCTAACCAGAAAACTAAATCTTCAACCGTTTTTGTTCATTGTTGCTTCATCAACTCCTATGAGGCTGCTAATTTTTTTTTTAAGTATTTCAAAACACAAATGGCTTTTTCTGCAACAACATGATGGGAAAGTTAAATGGGTTCAGTAAAGCCTACCAAGCCTGAGAAGATAAATTATGTAATAATTGCTATTATTGAGGATAATGCTTTGACAGGAAGTAAGGGCCATGGGAAATGAAATCACCAGAAGCAAACATCTGGTTTGGGTGGCAACATGACATTGTTTGAAATATATATTATAAATATTATAAGCTGGAAAGTCCAAAATGTTGACCTTGATGTACAAATGTTGACCTTGATGTACCTGAAATAATAGAAAGCAATTATGCCTACAATCTTACTAATCAGATGTAGGATTTGAAAAATGTGCAGAAGTTAATAGAAGAAAGTCATGGCAAAATTATTTTACCAGCCATTCAAGAGCCAAAGAATCATCACAGAAGACATTTTATTGGGCATGGAACAATCCCAAAAGAGACTGTAAAGGATAATTCAGAGTTGAATTCTTTCCTCAGCAGTGTATTCTGTAATGTTATACCTTCTATTTTTCTGTAGAAAAATATTTGAGAAAAATATTTGTGATGGAAATGTTTGAAAAATATATGTCATTTGAAAATCCCCCCTATATCTGAAAAATACCTACAATGTAGGGTGCTAGAGACAGTGTGGATATATGATGGCATGCACAATATTGATGCAAATAGTTTAGGCAATGCACACCACAGCAACTACCGGTAGATACAAGAATAGTTTTTATCCCGAATGCTCACCATACTGTCAAATAATTTACAAGATTGTATTATTATTATTATTATTATTCTCTTCCCTATTAGTATCTATCTCTTCCCACTTATTACTATAACCATGTTGCTTGTATCTTTAAATTTATATTTTTGTTTCCAAGTACGATTTGATAGATTATGGAAGAAGGCAGAATCCAGTTATTTAATTGCTGTGGGCCAAGGGAATAGATCAGTGATGGTTTCTAAATCCCATCACTACTGGTTTGTAGGCACGTTCACACGCATGCTAGACACTTCTGTGCGTGCAGGGAGGGTGGGGAGAGCCTCCTGCGACTGCCGCTACCAGTTCATAGAACTGTACCATACAGGTAGCAACCCACTGTTGAAACAGATATATGACCATCATTTGAGTTTCCTGCTTTAAGCGCCAAAATATTATGGGCTGGTTCTGATAGAGCTGATTATCTCATGTTTATATATTGTATTTTAGCATAACTCTTAAGTAAGTACATGATCACAAAACTATAATATTTGTTTATTATACATTACAAATGACCTGTTCGGAAAAATTCATAAGGTGCCTAGTTGGAAAAATGTATCCAAACTGGTAACTAGAAAAATATTAATTAATTAATTAATATTAATATGTCACCAGGCTTGGTGCAATTAGGTCTCAGCCCACTGGCCAACGAAATGAGATATATGTTGTATGATTGAACTGGTATGATTATTTTTAAATATTGCATTTTTAGATTGTAATTTTAAATTTATTTAGATTTGCCATTGTACTGTATTTTTATAGTATATGCTGTTAGCCGCCCCAAGTCCTCGGAGAAAGGCGGCACACAAATCTAATTAATAAATAAATAAAATAAATAAATTAAAAACTCATTTACAATGTCAGTAAATATTAAGCCAATAGTGGTAAAATAAGAAATAATACACACACACACCCCTCCGAATGAATTGACTCCACAAAATTGTTTTCCCTCTCTGGGCTTCTAGTAAAATAATGGAATTGTTTTATTTTAATGCCTCAAACTATTAAAAAAAGGAAGTCAGTTCATCCATCCGTCCATCCATCCAATCATCCATCATCTATCATTACCATCTTAATTTATGTAAAGCCGCTTGACTCCATAACAACTCTGGGCAGCATTCAACATTAAAAATAGCATGGAACAATTAAATTAATTCCTCTCTGTTTTCTATTTAATTTTCTTTTTGTTGCATCCTGGCTTTCTTTCCATTGGACATTATGAACTCTTTAATTCTTATAGGAAGAAGAAAATGATATTGTGGTGGTTTGTTTCTGATGTACTGGCGACTGCAAATAATATGTTCATATATTTCATTACTAACTCCACTGAGTTTTGTCTTTGCTTTGAAACCAGAGATTGACTTTTCTTTGGAACAGGGACAGATTGCAAAATGATATACAGTATTCTCCAAAATGGATTGAAGATACCAGAAATCCAAGATCCTTGGGTGATGGTACTGATTCTAAATAGGCAATTCATAAGCTTCTAGAACATAGGTAACTTATTTTTCTTTATATCATTCTTGAGATACAATATAATCTTTTCCATTACTGTGGCAGTAGTTATGTCAGTAATTAGTTGCTATATGTCAAAGAAAGCAGTTTGATAGCAGCTTGATGGCATAATCAGAGTTTGTACTTGTCAAATGCTTTTTGCCAATCTACCCAGAGGCTGGTTCCTTTGTGTTCCATTGACCTTACTTCAAAGTAATCAGATAGAATAAGGTTGGAGTTTATTTTTGAATAGAAATTATAGAAGTGTGCTGCTAGTCACTCTAGATTCCAGCTTTATAGGCCTATTTCTTTAAATCTTCCTCATTTTGGCACTGATTAGAACTAGAAATATGAAAGAAGACATAGTGATTGCATTCTTGAAACACTAATATATCATGCTGGCATTCCACTTGAATACTTTTTATCATCAGATTTAATATGCCTCTTTGCAAGCCTTTTTTCTCCAATAAATTATGCATTGCTGTTGCTTTTATTTATGCATTTGTTGCCATAACTACTTTTTGATCCAAGTCTGAACTAAAAGTCTAATTACTACTTACTTTATTATTTCATTTGAGATAGTATTTGCTTGCCCTGCCATACTAATGTTTCCAAGTCATTTTATAAAAAGCAAACAAGGTTTCCTATCCATCACGCTTCTACTGGATTTTATAGCAAATTATCCACTGTGTGTAGAAATTGCTTGCAGACAAATGCCTTTTGATAGGAATATTTCCAAGAACACTCACAAATAAGATGGGAGAACTAGCAAGGGGAAGGGGGGAAAGTCAGGGAAGGTTGAACTGTCATTTGTTTATAAAGATATATTTACGTTTTGCAATTATTGGTCGTCATTGCTTTATCTCAGAATAATCTTGTATATGACTGCCACAGGAACAGGCTCTTGGAGTAGTGTGTATGATAAACATTTAGAGGGTAATTTAATATGATAGAGATTTTTTAAAAAAAAAAAAAATCTAGTGAGGCAAAGTAAAATGTAGTTAATTCTACAGAAGTACAAACCAAAAACGAAAGAAAAGAAATAGGAAACAAGGCACAGGATTAATTCAGAGGACTACTGCATCTCTATTTTTTTCCTTATTTACCGTACCGATTTGTAACTATACAGATGTTTTTAAAAAGAAAATTTAAAAGGGGGGGGGGGAGAGTGAACCCTGTGAGTTTTGTAGAGGGAAGAACATTGAGATCTCTTCTGACAGCATGCAGTTTGCCACAGTCAGGCATCACTCATTCTCATCTTGTTGTTTTCGTCTCCTATCTCCTGTCATTATGTCTTCAGTTCTGTTTTTAGACTGTTGCCCTTAGCCCAGCAAGTTCAGCAGAGAGCTTTGAAGGTGATGATTTCTCTTTATTGCTAAAAGCAAAAGAAAGCTTGTCCTCTCTCTCTACCCACCCCTCTCTCTTTTCTCAACTTTTCAAACTAGACAGAACACTTAAGAACAGAAGGCCAACAGCTTGGGGTCGGGACAGGGGTGTAAAAAGAACCAGGGAGCAATTTTTAAGGAAGAAAACAAACAAATTAATCAATTTTTTTTTTGGGGGGGGGTATTAGTTGAGTCTTACCTGCCAGCTGAAAACGAGCACTTAGTCACCAGTCCTTTAGAAGGATGTGTGTTCCTGGAAGACCTCAGAAACGTAGCTTACATGACCAAGATTGAAAAAAATATCCAGGCCCAGAAGAGTACTGGGCAAATTTTAATCTTTCTTCTCTTTCTAGATCTACCAGGGACTGAAGTCATGCAGGAAACAGAGAAACAGAGAGCCGAAGAGGAACGTAGTTCCTGTTCTGAGAGATACCGGTCAGAAGAAAGAGGAGCTACAAATGCTCTCTTTAGGTTTCACCCAGGCTTTTGTTAGAAAGACTTTTTCTCCTGGTTGGTTTGCCCCCACCCACAACTGTTGCTCTGTGGGAGCTAAGCTTTGGCAGTGAAGTTCTGAGATTGCATTTCCCCTCTCCTGGGCTCCTTGCAGGCTGCTGAGAGCAATGACTTTGTGGAGCTGAGCTCGCTGGTGCTATATTTATCCAGTGTTCTCAGCAAGTCAAGCCTGTCAACAGCTGAGAAGTTTGGAGCAGGCTCTGCCCAGCTCTTCAGCTGCCGAGCTATCAGTGGATAAGGAGCTGTGTTGCTCAGTGGCTCACCTCAGTATAGGCAAAGGAAGTGTTTTTCGCCCTCTCTAAGCAAAAATTTCCTGTGACTATAAACAATCAGCATAGATGGAGAGCTACTATGGAGCTAAGGAGAGAATGAGACATAAAGCAGGGTCTTATTTGTAGGCACAACTTTTCAGGCTGGAAAATCTAGAGTTTTGTAGGAAAAAATATAATGCAGATGTTCGATCTGGAATGTTCCTGGGATCTTTTGGGGTTTTTTTTAGATTTTTAATTAGTTAATTGGATTTAAGATATTGTGTAATGTATATTTTATATGTTGTGAGCCTCCCCAAGTCCCGGAGAGGGGCGGCATAGAAATCCAATAAATAAATAAATAATAAATAAAATCTTGTGAATTAGCATGAAGGTAAATATGTTAGGGCTTACATTGTATTTTCCCTGTACTACTTCTCTAAAATTAGAGGAAACTTGGATACCAATTTTCAGCACTCACACTCAAAGATATGGTAAAGAGGGGATCTAAAATTCCCGTAAAAAGGAGCTTGAAGGTATAGTTATTTACTTAGTATTAAATTAGAAGAAGAGCGAGTGAAAGAAACAATGATAGCATGGGCAAAAAGGTTCAGATATGATAGATAAATGGCAGCAATTATGGGAAAGAAATTATAAATTAATAATGGCAAAAGTATATAAGGAGAATCTAAAAAATGTTCCATAGATGGCTTATGTCCCCGGAAAGATTGGCAAAAATGTTTAAAGATAATCAATTAAATGTTGGAAATGCCACCAGATTGTATAATCATATATGGTAGACATGTGCAGAAACAATAAATTATTGGGCACAAATTCAAAAGTGGTTATAAAAGATGACACATGAACATATTGATCTAAAACCAGAACTGTTCCTGTTGGGTATTTTATCAGAGAAATATAATAAAGAAATTGTATACTTGATCATTCATGTAATAACTGCAGTGAGAATTGTATTTGCACAAAATTGGAAAGCGGGTAAAATCCCTACAAAAGGAGAGATAATTAAGAAAATACTGGAATGTGCAGAAATGAATAGATTAACAATGGCAATCAAAGGGAATGAAGAATCAGAATATTATGTTGTATGGGAGTGCTTTTATCATTGGATAGAAAATTAATATAAATGAAAAAAGATATGGAGTTAAATAAAATAAAAGGGGAAGATTTTGATAGAGGATAAGTTTGATTGAATTGTAAAAGTAGAGTTGTTAAGAAAATAGTAGTAAAAGAAAAGAAGTTGATTTAAAATGTTGTACCTGGATGACACACTGTAATTGTTGATGTATTGTTTGTTGGGAAAAAAAAATAAAAACTTTTTAATTAAAAAAAAGAGCTTGAAGGTTGCATTCACCTCTAACAACCATTGGTTCTCCATTTCCCCTATGGGTAACATCATCTGACTTCAATTTTCTTTGTTAAATATTACTTTCGCTCGTAATTCTGTGCTGCCAAAATCTATTTTGCAGATTAAGAGAGGGAGCTGGGTGGTTAAGGAAAAGAAATAATTCCCTTTCAGACTTGCACTTCAGTCAACAAAACAAATCATTAGATTTCATTCAATATTCCAAAAAAGAACTACCATTCACTTAGTCATTGTCATATTTATTCTTACTTTAATTAAAATTTAAACAGAAAAAAAAATCAGAAAACTAACTCTTTGGGAGGTCAGTGGTACTCAGTAAGAGAAAATGTGACACATGAAGAGCACGTTTAAATTAGTTTACCTGTTATGAAGCAAATAAAATTGGTGCATTACATGTTAACCAGGCATCTGTGAGGTAGCTTGGCATTTTAGCAGATCATTTATATAATCAGCTATTATGACAAACCAATCTTACTCAGTTTCTATCACCAATCTGTGAATCAGCTTCAATCGTTGACTTGTTTTTACATTATAGGCAGGGGTGAGCTACTGCCCGGATTGGGGGGGGGGGGGGGATGCAATGGGGTAGCGAAAATGGAGCTCCACCCCAAAGCACCCAATTTGCACTGAAAGATATTGAAAGAAAATGCAGGGCATCCTCCATAAGCCACGCTCACAGTATTGTAGTAAAATTTTTGGTAGCCCTTCACTGATTATAGGTGAGAAGCAGGTCAAAGTCAATTCAAGAAAAAGTAGAAATTTTAACAGGAACAATTGATATTCACTGAAAATATTTACTGACCCCTCGCATCCTGCACATAAATTGTTTCAACTCCTAATCTCAAAGTGACACTATAGAGCATTGCATACCAAGACAACTAGACACAACAGTTTCCCCCCCAAACACCATCACTCTGCTAAACAAATAATTCCCTCCCTACTGTCAAACTATTCACTAAGGCTTCATTATTATTACTATTACTATTAGTCTTGTCATCATTCTTATCACTCATCTCCCCCCCATTTATGACTGTATGACTATAACTTGTTGCTTGCATTTATATTAATATTGATTGTTTCCTGATTGCTTATTTGCACCCTATTATAATCATTAAGTGTTGTACCTTATGATTCTTGACAAATGTATCTTTTATGTACACTGAGAGCATATGCACCAATGATAAATTCTTTGTGTATCCAATCACACTTGGCCAATAAAGAATTCTATTCTATTCTATCCTATCCTATCCTATCCTTTCCTATCCTATCCTATCCTATTTTTTCAATCTGGGATTAATGAATATGTGGAACAGGAGGACATTATCTTAATTTACTTGGAGCATATGCACCAAGACAAGTTCCCTGTGTGTTCAATCACACTTGGCCAATAAAGACTTCTATCTATTCTATACTAAAAGCAAATGTGTGCTGGATGACTTATAAGCTCCAGCACCAGAATTAAAATAACTACAGCTTAATGTACTCACAATTGGCTGGCATCGTGCATTATATTAATATACAAATTTCCCCTAACCTGGTTGTCCTCCAGATTGGTGAACACTGACTCCCAGTATTGCCGGTCAGCGTAGTGATGGATTATAATTCTGGGATAGATCTCCATCTGGGCAGCATTTAGATTGGGGAAAGCCAAACAAACTGACTAATAACATAGCATAATGTATAAATCAAGAGAATATCTTTAACATTTCCTATCGAATTTCCAAGCCTAAATCATATCCAAAAATCGTGGTAATCCCATGGTGAGAAAAACTGTTGTGGTTTGTGTAACTACAGATAAAAGGTCAAATTGAGTCTAAAACATATTGCAGGGAAAACTTCATTACTCCAAATATCCAGCTCTCTCTTTTTGAACCAAAATGGAGCTTCCTAGAATATGTAAAAAGAATAAAATAAAATGATAAACATTCTCTGCTTTTAGTACTAGAAGACTAAAAAAAGTATCATTAAAAGTTGGCAATTTATGAAAATAAACAAAAGCAGAATGATGTATTTACGTCCTCACTCTGGCTAAGTCTTAAATGCGGTTTGCTAATATGCTCAGTTTCTAAGTCTTTAGAAGCCAACTGAAAAAGGATCAACATAACTGGACTGAGGCCATGGTGCATATTGTTTCTGGATGCATGACTTCTGATTTCCTCCTTACAAGGAAGCACACTTGGTTTTTTATCTATTCAAAAGAACATTCTTAGGACAGTATGTTTTGACAAAAAATATAGGCTTCACTGATTCTGCTGATGGAACGAACCCAAATAACAACTCAATCTATGTTCTCTTAGACATTTATTTGACATTTTCCTTATATGAATTCTTCATGGTTTTACATTAAATAATTTCCTACAAGTTTTGTTTCATAATTAAAACTTCCCATAAGGAACTGCTAAGACTCAAATTGAACATTTTCACATATCTGTGTGGCTACCAAACTAGTGACTCAAGTGCAAATTGCAAAATTTACTCAGACAGAAGACGTGAAGATAGAACTAGGAATACATAAAGAATTTTGAGAGCATTTGTTGTTGTTAGTTGCGAAGTTATGTCTGACCCATTGCAACCCCATGGACAATGTTCCAAAATTGCAGAGTTGCAAAAATTACATCAGTTGTTGCATACAACAAAACTCCAGGGCACAATGAAAGAATAAGGTCTGTATGCCCGTCCCTTCTGTCTTGAGAGGTCTCATGAAAAGGTACAGCTAAACTGGCCAAAAGGCTTTCTTCTAATCCTTATCCAATCTGTAATTGCATTCGTTTTTCTTTATCTTTTGGAAACAGAATATTATTTTCATCTTTTGGTGAAATAAAGCAGCAGCTCTGACCACATACTGCTCTGCTTGGCCTCTTCACTGTATTCAACAGGCCACTGTCTTATTCTGGAGCAGAGACTTTTTATGGTACAGGGCCTTCTGATTAAATACTTTGGGAATTGACATTTTAGATGTAGCTGGAATGAGATTAGTGGAAGTAAATTGTTTGTTGCCTCTGTCCAATTTCTTAACTTCCCTATCTCACTTTCATGGTGCTCTCTGATCCAAGAACTAGTGTAGTATATTTCTGCTTAGCTTTTTGAAGACTGGACAAAGTCAGCTGGTGCTATCATGTTCTACAACTGATAAATAAAAGTTAAGGTCACTCTAAATATGCTGCTTGATGTGCAAAGGCATAGTACTACAAACCAGACTGGGAAATTTGTGGCTGGAACCTATTTGCAATGATGTCAAACCCACTAAAACAGTGGTTCTCAAACTTTCTAATTTTGTGACCTCTTAATATAGTTCCTCATGTTGTGGTGACTCCCCAACAATACGTCTAGCCCCAATTCTCCCAACAGAGCTTTAAGATGATTGGCAGGAAGGTCAGAGGGACACCCCTACTGTAAATGCCTGATTGGTCGGATTGTAAAAATATGTTCCAAGGTGCCAGAATAGAAGCTTTAGTTCCTAACACCATGGGGAAATTGTCTTTTTCCCATGGTCTTAGGCAAACCCTATGAAATGGTCATTCAACCCCCAAAGGGGTTCCGATCCCCAGATTGAGAATCACTGCACTAAAACTAAAAAAAAGAGATTATATAAATGATTCTCCAGTAGCAAGATCTTCACATCTTCCCCAATCTCGTTTCAAGATCAGATAATTGAGATTATTTGAAAAGGAACACTGATTCCTTACTTACTTTTGTAACTCATTCAATATTCTTATTCCTAATCTATAAATACTTATGCTTTGATTATGACATTGGTATCTTGACATTGGTATCTTGACAAGTTTATTGTTCAGAAGTTATGCAGTCATGCAAACATAACATTCCCAAGGGCTAAAGGAAGAATAGCCTTCAAATGGCTTTTGGTGATAGAATTCCCTCTGTGCATGTAGCTGTTTTCTTGCTTAGAAAGAGAAATGTTTTAAAACCCAAGTTAAGTTAGCAGTTTATATCAAAAACAGTGACTGTTCCCTGCAGTTTTTCCTTATGCTGATTGGTTTATCTATCACAGCCTATTACCATCTTTCTCAAGCAATGCATGAAGGCAGTATAAATACAGTGATACCTCGTCTTACAAAAGCCTCGTCATACAAACTTTTCAAGATACAAACCCGGGGTTTAAGATTTTTTTGCCTCTTCTTACAAACTATTTTCACCTTACAAACCCAACGCTGCCGCTGGGATGCCCCACCTCTGGACTTCCGTTGCCAGTGAAGCACCCGTTTTTGTGCTGCTGGGACTCTCCTGAGGCTCCCCTCCATGGGAAACCCCACCTCTGGACTTCCATGTTTTTGTGATGCTGTAGGGGAATCCCAGCAAGGGAATCCCAGCAGCGCAAAAACGGGCACATCGCTGGCAACGGAAGTCCGGAGGTGGGGTTTCCCAGCAAGGGGAGCCTCAGTGAAATTGCAGCATTGCAAAAACACAGAGGTCCGGAGATGGGGTTTCGAGGACTTCGGTGTTTTTGCGATGCTGCGATTTCACTGATGCTCCCTTTGCTGGGAAACCCCACCTCTGGACTTCCGTTGCCAGCGAAGCACTCGTTTTTGCGATGCTGGGATTCTCCTGCTGGTATTCCCCTGCAGCATTGCAAAAACACAGAAGCCGGAGGTGGGGTTTCCCATGGAGGGTAGCCTCAGGGCAATCCCAGCAGCACAAAAACGGGCGCTTCGGCTGGCAAAAGGGGTGAATTTTGGGCTTGCACACATTAATCGCTTTTCCATTGATTCCTATGGGAAACATTGTTTCGTCTTACAAACTTTTCACCTTAAGAACCTCGTCTCAGAACTAATTAAGTTTGTAAGACAAGGTATCACTGTATATGTATCTTCTCCAAAATCCAATTTATAGGGGAGATGGGCAGAACAAAAATTGAACAAACAAACAAACAAACAAAATACGTATTCACTGAGTTCAACAGTATTTACTCCAAATAAGAATGTTTAGAATTGTAGTCAACAATAGCATTCTTTTTCTCTCCTTCATAAATATGAGTGCAATAAATGGGTGGGGACAGAGAGTATGATAGTAAGGCAGTGGTTACACTACCCAATTTCCAATATTATTGTCCAAAACACAGCCACCTTGATATAATTTCAGTTGTATCCCACTTACTTTCCTAGGATGGTCAAACACAGAGTTTAATCTGTATCTACTCTCTGAACTCCATAGAATTTATTATAGAATAGATGTGCTGCATAAGATAGTATTATAAATCTCTCTGAATGAAACATTGGTGTGAGGTTTGGTTAGATCATGTCCTGCTTTTATTCAGGCATAGTTCCTTTAACTGTTGCAAACAATCAGAAACGGGTAAGTGGTTGGTGCCTAATTTCTGCAATGTTTCCTGTGGAGCAACACAGGAAACTTGTGTCCCAATGAGTAAGATAATGTGAAAAGTGTGAAGGAAATCTGATGGCTGCAAATTGTTCATAATCTGACCCTGTACTTAAACTGCATGTTTTAATCATCTTAATTCTGAAATCTGATTGTTCCAGAGGAAGATGTTGAGATGCTGATATTGTTAAGCAACACTGGGCATCCACCTAGTCAAGCGAAAGTATATGAAGGCACCATCTTTCTGTTCCCCTTAGGGAATTAGGAGCCAGAAAGCATAACAAGGGATATCTGGTACAATAGTGAAATTATTATGGCAAGGTAATTATGGTGTTCATTTATAAACCATATTTTTCTTTTAAAATTTAAACAGGTTTCCAAAGGAATTGTCGTATCATATCTTTAAATAGCTATAAGCATAAGTTAACTCTCACAATTCTTTTCAATATTAAAAAAAAAAAACCACTTAAGAGATAGAAAGAAAAACAGCCATTTCAGATAGAAATTGAACATCTGGAATCGTACTCTCTGGTAAAATTCAACTTTTTCTAGAGCAGAACAATTGCACAGTGAAAATCATATGTGGAAGTATCTGAAAGGGTTACTACTGGTACAACAATAAACCTTTGTATAAAAACATGATGGATGTATAGAAAGAATATATACATTAATTTATTTATTTAGGATATTTTAAAAATTCAGAATGTTCTTTGCAGCAAAGATTCTACCCCAAAAAAATTAATAATGTCCAGTTAACGAAGCAGTGGAAGTGATGTGCCGGTGCCTGGAGGCTGTTGGGGTCTGGATGGGTGTCAACAGACTCAAACTCAACCCGGATAAGACGGAGTAGCTGTGGGTGCTGCCTCCCAAGGACAATTCCATCTTTCCGTCCATAACCCTGGGGGGGGGGAATTATTGATCGATCCACAGGTCACATTAGAGAAACATCTTTTAGCTGTGGCGAGGGGGACGTTTGCCCAGGTTTGCCTGGTGCACCAGTTGCGGCCCTATCTGGACCATGAGTCACTGCTCACAGCCACTCATGCCCTCATCACCTCAAGGTTCGACTACTGTAATGCTCTCTACATGGGGCTACCTTTGAAAAGTGTTCGGAAACTTCAGATCGTGCAGAATGCAGCTGCGAGAGCCATCATGGGCTTCCCAAGGTATGCCCATGTTACACCAATACTCCGCAGTCTGCATTGGTTGCCGATCAATTTCCGGTCACAATTCAAAGTGTTGGTTATGACCTATAAAGCCCTTCATGGCATCGGACCAGATTATCTCCGGGACCGCCTTCTGCCGCATGAATCCCAGCGACCAGTTAGGTCCCACAGAGTGGGTCTTCTCCGGGTCCCGTCAACTAAACAATGCCGCTTGGCGGGACCCAGGGGAAGAGCCTTCTCTGTGGCGGCCCCGGCCCTCTGGAACCAACTCCCCCCAGAGATTAAAATTGCCCCCACCCTCCTTGCCTTTTATAAGCTACTCTTTCCCCCTAGGCCTTTACAATTTTATGCATGGTATGTCTGTATGTATGTTTGGTTTTTATATTAATGGGTTTTTAAATCATTTTTAGAATTGGATTATTATTGTATACTGTTTTATTATTGCTGTTAGCCGCCCCGAGTCTCCGGAGAGGGGCGGCATACAAATCCAATAAATAAATAAATAATAATAATAATAATAATAATAATAATAATAATAATAATAATAATAATATTGGTACAATAATAAACCTTTGGATAAAAACATGATGGTGTATAGAAAGAATATATACATTAATTTATTTATTTAGGATATTTTAAAAATTCAGAATGTTCTTTACAGCAAAGATTCTACCCCCAAAAAAATTAATAATAAATTAATAAAACCAATAATTCCCAGAGCCCAGTTTTGCTTGATAGTGAGATGTGTGATATATATATTTAATAGGTAAATAAATTTTATCTATAAGAGCCACTTTTATCAAGAGTTATTACAGAAACAAGGGAGCCATAATATTTCAACACTTCCTGTGTTATAGCTTTGAATATAGAATTGACTTAAGCACTGCAATCCTTCCTTCCTAGAAATGTTCCTACTAAACATAGCTGAATGCACTGTAAAAGAGATAGCGGTAAAGGAAACAGGGTGGATTAATATAATATTCTAGGCATGTTTACCCAGAGGTTAGTTCCATGGAGATCAGTGGATCTTGTTTCCATGTAAGTATGCTTTGAATGTCAACCAAAACAAGTTTTCCACATAGCATTGATTTTTTTTTGTCTGAAACATTTATCTAGCCTGTTATTCAAACAAACATGGGCTAGTAAAACAAAAATGTACTTCCCAACAAATTAAAGAATATCATATAGTACATTTGGATGAAGGAGGGTAAGATCCATGAATATTTGTTAAAGGTCCAATCAGTTAACGAACCACTTAAAATATGAAGATACTGCAAACAGAAACATTCCAAATTTCTACTTTTTCTATCTGAATCACAAGGGGATCAATTTTAACTAAACATGTTGAAATACATTCATTGTTGCCATTGCAATCATTATATAATGAACAATGATTATGTGAGTCGTCACTTGACACTAAAAAAAATTTTTTTTTTGCAGAATTCTAACTTGGCATTTCACTTCTATATTAGCATGGGTTAATGTGAACATGCTAAATTGTATTTATTTGAATCATGTTAACTTTTATTTAAAAATCCATTTCGGAAAGACAAGAGGAAACCAGTAATGTAGTTGTTTTGACTGATTTGAAGGCAACCCCCCCCCCCCCCAAAAAACCCCACCCCCTTTATTTCTTGTTTACACCACAAAGTTATGTGCTACTTGCATGTTACTTTTTGACTACTTAGAATAGTCTCTGCAGTTTTCTGGGCAAGATTTCAAACATGGTTTCTCAGACTCGCTTCCTAGCATTGAGTGACCCAGCTGTCTTTGTGCCTAAGACAGAAATGGAACTCACAGTCTTCTGCTTTCTTGCCTGATGCCTTAACCACTACACAAAATTGACTGTACATATAATAGCTTGGTATTACTTAAGCATCCAATTTCCATTTTTAAACTTACTTTTATGTTTTTCTTAACATCTCCCAACAGTCACATCCATAAAAGAAAGTAGACAGAAGTACCTGCGTACTCATATTGTTGCTCTGAACAACCTTAAACCCTAGCAACAGACAACATATTGGACAATGTAGTTGTTCTATTAGCACTTGTAAACCTTAGAATACCTTCATTTTCCAAATAATAATAATAATAATAATAATAATAATAATAATAATAATAATAATAATAATTTTTTAAAAAAACTATTAAATAACTCTGTAAAGAAACAGATGAAACAATCGATCACATACTCAGCTGCTGCAAAAAGATCGCACAGACTGACTACAAGCATAGACAAGATGCTGTGGCACAGATGATCCACTGGAACTTGTGCCGGAACTACCATTTACCAGTGGCAAAGAACTGGTGGGATCATAAGCCCGAAAAAGTGGTCGCAAATGAGCAAGCAAAACTACTGTGGGACTTCCGACTTCCGACTGACCGAATTCTGAAGCATAACACACCAGACATCCTGATTGTGGAGAAAAAGAAAGTATGGATCATCGACATCGCAATCCCAGGGGCTAGCAGAATTGAGGAGAAGCAGCTAGAGAAATTAGTGAGCTGCAACGAGTCTGGCATAAGCCAGTGAAAGTGGTCCCAGTGGTACTTGGCACGCTGGGCGCAGTGCCAAAGGATCTCAGCAGACATTTGAAAACCATCGGAATTGACAAAATCTCCATCTGTCAATTGCAAAAGGCCGCTTTACTGGGATCGGCATACATAATTCGCTGTTACATCACGCAGTCCTAGGTGCTTGGGAAGCGCCCGACTGGTGATGAAATACGAAATCCAGCATAGTGATCTCGTTTGCTGTGTTATATCTTCCAAAAAGGGGCTATGAAGAGCACAGTTATGTAAATAAGCAATGGTGTTGAGCAGCGGTGGGTTACTCCAGGTTCGACCAGTTCTTAGAACTGGTAATGGAGGCGGGAGGTTCTGCCCAACCACCCAGAAAACATTTGCGCCCGCGAGCCCGCGAACTGGTAGCAAACTAATTTGGAACCCACTACTGGTGCTGAGGCTTTCATATATGGTATTGATTGATTGATTGATTGATTGATTGATTGATTGATTGATTGATTGATTGATTGATTGAGTGAGTGAGTGAGTTAGTGATTGGATATAAATAAAAGGGGACATTACGACAGGGACGGGAGGAATGTTGGTGTATGCTGCTTTTATTCTTCCAACAAAGGAAACAAGAGCTTGCAGATGCTGTTGCTATCAAGGTTCTCAAATTCATGTGTTCCATCTAGTTCAGTGTTTTTCAAACTTGGCAAATGTTAAGATAATTCTTGAGCCAGCATGCTGGAATTCTGTAAAATGGGTTGGTCCAAATAGCAGATATATGTGATCGTGATGGACGGGGGGACTGACTGATGAAGCAGCAGAGAAGTTTCATGGTCCAGCCCCCCCCATCAATCATTTATTAGCTGGGTTGGTTAAACACTGGTTTAATATTGTTTCAGAAGAGTTTTAAACTTATATTCAAAAGAAGCTGAAGAGCAGCTGTCTGATAGGGGAACTGCCCACATTCACCACATCACTATGAAGCTCCTTTTTCATTACCCGTCATCTGTTAGTTGAATTCCTTTCAACTGTACTTCTGCAAAAGTCGGGCAAGAGTTTAGCAATCTGTCTAGTAGTGTCAAAGCTTGTTTTCAAACCCCAATCTCTCCCTCTCTAAAGAAAATGATAAGTGATTGCTTTCTCACCAGTTGGTAGCAATTGGTGACAAATTTATTTGGTTAATAAAATGGGAGGAAACCACTCATTCTTTTATGTTCTCTAAATACATCAATCCCAAAAAGGCAGGATAAGAATCAGCACAGGATGGTAAATTTTAACTTGGTCTGTTTTTTTTCTGCTAGCTGAAGAGTTAATAGTTTGCATGCTAAGACTCAAGGAAACCCTAACAATTTGGATTGATTTCTCTTGCTGGATTAATACATGAGTCTAGGGAGGGAATGTGATTGTCCTACAAGGGTTATTCATAAAGACAAATGGTGTGTATTAATATATGCAAAATCATTAACCCAGATTTACAACTGGAATGGCTAGTTTCATACCTTTCTAAGCTAAAACCAAACAAAGATATTATGGCTCAGTAAAATCTGTGAACTCTGTCATTGTATTTTACTTCTGCTGGTATAAAATCTGTAACTATTTCAGAGACAAAAATGTTCAAGATGATGTTTTTAGTAAAATGTAAAGAGTTTCAGCTAGTTTGCTAGTAAATGGCCTATTTATATAGAACTGCTTTTTGTACTAAGTGTGGACTCTTAAAATTTCTTCTACTTCCTTATCATTACAAAAACCTACATTTTTTAAATGGATAGTTGCTTCAGTTCTCTTAATTGGCTGGAACATGCCACAGAGAGATGATACGGTTGAAGGGTCAATCCTATTTTGAGTACTCATCAGCTTCACTGCCAAACACGTGAGTAAAACAGCCTGCTCCAGAGAGGATCCAACCTGTTCTTACCAACTGATCTAATTTCCAAAAGCTAGCAGGAATCTGTTCTAGTTTCTCCACCAGTCTTGCCTATAAATCACTCTTGGAAAGTTAATTCTGGAAGAGAATTGTAAAAGAGAGAAAGAGAATGGATCAAAAGAGTGTCACATTTTGATGGGAAAAAGCTAGGAAAAACATAGAAAAATGTTGTAACAAAGTTAAATATCAATGGGCGTTTTCTGTCACTGAATCTTTAGCGCTACCATTATTCTGGTAATAATAATAATAATAATAATAATTTATTAGATTTGTATGCCGCCCCTCTCCGTTTAAGCATATGATGATTCTGTTTAAGCATATCAAAGCTTTTTCAGTAATTTCTGTCTGCCTAATAGTCATTCTAAGACAGAGGTGTCCAACATTGTCAAGTTTAAGACTCTGGACTTCAACTTCAGAATATGGTTGACTGATGAATTCTGGGAATTGAAATCCACAAGTTTTAAAATTGCCAAGATTGAACATAGAAACATAGAAGACTGACGGCAGAAAAAGACCTCATGATCCATCTAGTCTGCCCTTATACTATTTTCTGTATTTTATCTTAGGATGGATATATGTTTATCCCAGGCATGTTTAAATTCAGTTACTGTGCATTTACCAACCACGTCTACTGGAAGTTTCTTCCAAGGATCTACTACTCTTTCAGTAAAATAATATTTTCTCATGTTGCTTTTGATCTTTCTCCCAACTAACTTCAAATTGTGTCCCCTTGTTCTTGTGTTCACTTTCCTATTAAAAACACTTCCCTCCTGGACCTTATTTAACCCTTTAACATATTTAAATGTTTCGATCATGTCCCCCCTTTTCCTTCTGTCCTCCAGACTATACAGATTGAGTTCATTAAGTCTTTCCTGATACGTTTTATGCTTAAGACCTTCCACCATTCTTGTAGCCCGTCTTTGGACCCATTCAATTTTGTCAATATCTTTTTTGTAGGTAAAGTCTCCAGAATTGAACACAGTATTCCAAATGTGGTCTCACCAGCACTCTATATAGCGGGATCATAATCTCCTTCTTCCTGCTTGTTATACCTCTAGCTATGCAGCCAAGCATCCTACTTGCTTTTCCTACCTACATCCCTCCTGTAGGCTGTTGCATCCCATTTTACTATGTTTTCTGTTTGTGTTTAAATAAAACAACAATTGGCTAGCAGCCAGATAGAATTGAGTAGTCTGGATTTTTCTTGTCGGTTTTGCAATCTGCCTAGGAAGTTTGCTTTATTCTATGAATGTCAATCTAAAGTTGGAAATCGACAGTTTGAAAAATTCTAGAGTCCATTATATCCCCAGTGTAGCTAAATGCTCCTTTTAAATCGCTGTGTTATTTCCTCAAATTGGAAATGTGGTAGCTGAACTTTACATGACAGTCAACCTCCCTTCCTTGCCTTCTTTTTCAATTACAATATTAAAAACAAATTTTGCCTCTAATGATCAGTTTATACAATCGCTGCTGAACATTACTCAGGTTTTTATTGCATGGGGTGAGAAAATCTGACTCACTTTGATATCCTTGTTTATAATCAGGAAAGAACTCTTACTAGACATAATAATGTTTTGAACAACATACATTATTATTATTATTATTATTATTATTAATAATAATAATAATAATAATAACAACAACAACAACACTAACAATAACAACAACCACTGAAACATATACAGTAATTTATTGATATCATAGTACCAGGAGAAGAAAAAGAACTGGGGGGAAAATCACGAAATATTATGACCTGGCCATCGAAGCTACCCGATTATGGGTGAAACATGTAACAGTGATAGCCATTGTCATCGGGGCACTTGGTACCATGCCATGCCCAAGAATTTTATAAAATACATCAAGAAATTGCAGCTTCCTGCAGTAGAATTACAAAAAACTGTGCTACTCGGAATATCATACATTTTAAGAAGGTACTTGGATGATACCTAGTGTTGTGGTTAGCTCTGGCCCAGCTCCTGCCCCAAGGACTGTGGATGTGGGGGAGACATCCACATGCTGCAGGCCTGTTTTGCCCCCGGTGGAATCTGCTGATGAAGGCTCCTCTGACCAAGAAGACATGAGTGACAGGGAGGAGGAAAGTGTGGCAGACAGCTCAGAAGGAGATCAATTATCTAGCTCCTCCTTGGATTCAGAACAAGAGTTAATGATACAGCCCCGCATGCGGAGAGCGATGCATAGGCAACAACAACTGAGAGATTATTATCAAAGAAAATGAGGCCACCTGTGGTTGGGTGGGGCTGTGGTAATTAGTGAGGCTGCTATAAATAGCAGCCTGTGGGTTTGGCCATTGTGGAGGATTATCTGATCGTTGTGTTTCGTGACTGCTTTACTGACTTTGACCTTTTGTGTGCTGATTTTTCCCCACTTTGAAACTAAACCAGGGCAAAGTGTGTTTCACTTTGTGAAAGAAGAAGGACTGTGAATTGCCTCATAGCTGCAAGCTAAGTATCACAGAACTGATATAGGACTTGTACAAATTACCAGTTTGTTTGGAGATGAGTGCTCTTTGCTATACGAAAAGAGGGCTTGGTTTAAGTGAATTTTCATTGTAAAGAACATTGTTTTCAATTTTCAAATGTGTGTGTGTCTGAAATTGTATCTGTTTATTTTTGGGAGGAGTGTATCAGAGAGCTCGACAGAACACCTAGGATGCTGGCAGCAACTCATATCAACTATTAGCACCAGTCAATGGTATTTGTGATGCATTTTTGAATTGAAAAAAAGAAAAGGATGTGCTTTTCAGGTAGGAAATGGCTGTGGAACTGAAATTTCCCAGCCTATGATGAAAGTTTCCTCAATACATCATTCAACTTCCCAAGAGGCAGCCTCTAACACTGTATCTTTTATGCACATGACTTTGAATGCATACTGTATTCCCTACTAGAAAATGTTTTGTGATTAGAAAAAAGAAGATGTAACAAGCTAATAACAAATGGTTTGTAGCATTATCTCAGCTCTCCATAAAATTCCATGAACTAAGAAGCTGTACAAGGTGTTGATATATATGATACACACCCAAGGGAATTTCTGTGTAATTTAAATACTTATGGGAAACATAGATATTTGTGTGTATTTATTAAGCACAGATGTAGAAAGGAACATTTGCTTCCTGATTGAAAGCTACTATGAGAAGAGAGAGTAAATGTGCTCATTGGCCCAGCTGTCCAGGTAATATAAGAAGCAAATGGTTGATTGGTTCACTAACTGTGCCAAGGTATATTATAGTTATTTCAATATTGGCTTAATATATAGTATGCACCAACTTCTCTATTTATAAACCATATTTTATGGGTACAAATGAATGGCCCTTTACATTTTGTTAACAAGGCATTATTTATATTTGAATAAGCTGCAATTGTGGGTTATTCGACAATAACAGTTTAACACACAATAACTTGAGAACCATTTTGGTCTAACAATTAGGGTAGTGGTCTAGAAACAGGGAGACTTTGAATTCTAGTCCCACCTTAGGCATGAAAGCTGGCCAGTTGGCTTTGGGTCACTCTCTCTCAGCCCAACACTGTACAGGATTGCTGGCGTGGAGAAATGCAGAGGAGGAAGGATCATTATGAATGTTCTACACTTTGAGTTACTTATAAAGTCCAGTCAACGAAGCAGTGGAAGTGATGTGCCAGTGTCTGGAGGCTGTTGGGGCCTGGATGAGTGTCAACAGACTCAAACTCAACCCTGATAAGACGGAGTGGCTGTGGGTTTTGCCTCCCAAGGACAATTCCATTTGTCCATCCATCACCCTGGGGGGGGGGAATTATTGACCCCTTCGGAGAGCGTCCGCAACTTGGGCATCCTCCTTGATCCACAGCTCACATTAGAGAACATCTTTCAGCTGTGGCGAGGGGGGCATTTGCCCAGGTTCACCTGGTGCACCAGTTGCGACCCTATTTGGACCAGGAGTCACTGTTCACAGTCACTCATGCCCTCATTACCTCGAGGTTCGACTACTGTAACACTCTCTACATGGGGCTACCTTTGAAGAGTGTTCAGAAACTTCAGATCGGGCAGAATGCAGCTGCGAGAGCAATCATGGGCATTCCTAAATATGCCAATGTTACTCCAACACTCCGCAGTCTGCATTGGTTGCCGATCAGTTTCCAGTCACAATTCAAAGTGTTGGTCATCACCTATAAAGCCCTTTATGGCCCCAGACCAGGGTATCTACGAGACCGCCTTCTGCCGCACAAATCCCAGGGACCGGTTAGGTCCCACAAAGTTGGTCTCCTCCGGGTCCCGTCAACTAAACAATGTCGGTTGGCGGGACCCAGAGGAAGAGCCTTCTCTGTGGCAGCTCCGACCCTTTGGAATCAGCTCCCTCCAGAGATTAGAACTGCCCCCACCCTCCTTGCCTTTCCTAAACTCCTAAAAACCCACCTCTGTCGTCAAGCGTGGGGGAACTGAAACACCTCCCCCTGCCTATGTAGTTTTCTGTGTATGATATGACTGTATGTATGTTTTTTATATATTGGGTTTTCTTGTTTTTTAGACTTTTTAAATGTATTATTGTTATTTTAGACTATTAGATTTGTCATTATATATTGTTTTTATCATTGCTGTGAGCCGCCCCGAGTCTACGGAGAGGGGCGGCATACAAATCTAATCTAATCTAATCTAATCTAATCTATAAATACATAAACAAACAAACAAACAAACAAATAATAATAATAAATATGTGGTAGATTAGTTTTAGATATCAGCGATCAATGAACAGGGCTTGAACATTCCATTTCTTTCTAATTTTCTTGTTAAATGACTCCATCTCTGGCTTGATAAATGAACCCTGCTGTTTTTTGTCTTTGGTGAAGCCAGTAAGAAGTGACACTGCTATGCTGAATAGCAGAAAACTATGAAGCTGATTGAGTTCTCCCTGAGACGCTGTTTATCCCTGCTTATTGTAGGCCATTAACACCAACCAATGTTTTGCTTTCCAAAGCTACAATAAGCATTTACTCCTCAGACTGAATTATAGCTAGCTCCACTAAGATTTGTCAATACAGTGATATCTTGTCTTACAAACTTAATGAGTTCTGAGACGAGGTTCTTAAGGTGAAAAGTTTGTAAGACGAAACAATGTTTCCCATAGGAATCAATGGAAAAGCGATTAATGTGTGCAAGCCCAAAATTCACCCCTTTTGCCAGCCGAAGTGCCCGTTTTTGTGCTGCTGGGATTCCCCTGAGGCTCCCCTCCATGGGAAACCCCACCTCCGGCTTCTGTGTTTTTGCAATGCTGCAGGGGAATACCAGCAGGAGAATCCCAGCATCGCAAAAACGAGTGCTTCGCTGGCAACGGAAGTCCAGAGGTGGGGTTTCCCAGCAAAGGGAGCATCAGTGAAATCGCAGCATCGCAAAAACACCGAAGTCCACGAAACCCCACCTCCGGACCTCTGTGTTTTTGCAATGCTGCAATTTCACTGAGGCTCCCCTTGCTGGGAAACCCCACCTCCGGACTTCCGTTGCCAGCGATGTGCCTGTTTTTGCGCTGCTGGGATTCCCTTGCTGGGATTCCCCTGCAGCATCACAAAAACATGGAAGTCCAGAGGTGGGGTTTCCCATGGAGGGGAGCCTCAGGAGAGTCCCAGCAGCACAAAAACGGGTGCTTCACTGGCAACGGAAGTCCAGAGGTGGGGCATCCCAGCGGCAGCGTTGGGTTTGTAAGGTGAAAATAGTTTGTAAGAAGAGGCAAAAAAATCTTAAACCCCGGGTTTGTATCTTGAAAAGTTTGTATGACGAGGCGTTTGTAAGACGAGGTATCACTGTACCTTGAAACCAGCGTTAGGCAAAAGATCTGTGGTGTGTTTATCTGGCATGAAGAGAAAGTGTGACTAATAAGGAAAAATAATTCAGAAGCCTGAAGAAAGATTTGGTCAATGGCACAAGAATTTATGCGTGGACGCTTTTCTCCTTTAGAATTTCTGTTTTGTTTTCATTGCCAGTTGTAATATTCCTGAACTTCAATGTTTGCCTCATGCCAAGGACAGTGATTCAACGGTGATTTCAAACAAACCCTGATTGGGAGGTGGAGGTGAGGTTGGAAGTTTGAAATGTGTTAAGACATAAACTTTGTTCCTTAGCCCCAAAATGCCCCCTCCCCAATGCAAAAAGAATCCCATCCCTCTTGGGCTACAAAAGGACACTTGTAGACCACAACTTTTCCACTCCTGTCCTATGGCCTTTAGGATACCCTCCTAATGCAGTAAGATGGCACCCCTTGCTTTTCAATTTGGGAGTCAAAAAGGGGTTCTCGTCTCTATCAAAATAAACTCTTTGCATTTTCAACCTTTTTTGAGCCGCGGCACATTTTTTACATCTACAAAATCCTGGGTGACACCACCAACCAAAATGCCAAGAAATGACACTCTAACACAGTACATATTATACATATAGTTAATAATATACACCATCAGGATAGGCATAACCAACTGAGACTGAGGCTTCATCTAGTGGTGGCAACATTTACCTCCAGTCCTGACCAGGATTAGAAATCGGGACCATGGGGAGGAGTAGCAGCTTCAACTACTCGCCGCGGCCACACAGTGACAAATGGCAGCCCAAGCAGGGACCTTCCTGGGTGTGAATGAGAGGCGGCCTGCTATTGGTTCATCGCTAGTGGTCGGGATGAATCCTAGAAGGTGATTGGTCAGTGAGCGATCCCTGTGCCTCCACTCTTCCTGTCGCTGATAGCTGGAGGGATTGTGAGGGGAATGTTTATGTTCAGATGGAGGCGGCTGGCGGGGGGCCGGATAAATGGCCTCCGCGGGCCGTATCCAGCACGTGGGCCATAGTTTGGGGACCCATGTTTAATTTCCCCATGGCACACTAGTGTGCCACGGCACACTGGTTAAAAAACACTGCTCTGTACAACAATAATAGAATAGGAGCTGTGTGATGCAGTGGTTAGAATGCGGTATTGCAGGCTAATTCTGCCTGCCCACTTCCAGAAGTTCAATCCTGGCTGGTTCAAGGTTTAACTCAGCCACCCATTCTTCTGAAGTTGATAAAATGAGGACCCAGATTGTTTAGTCAATATGCTGACTCCATAAACCATTTACGGCAGGGGTCTCCAATCTTTTGGACCTCAAGGACCACTACATTAATAATTTTAAATCCCATGGACCACTAATAAACCACTCCCTGAGAGACCGAGGTGTGAGGAGCACCAATAAGGCCCAAAAGAAATGCTCACGAGACCCAGCAAGGGATGAAGCTTTGCTCCGGCTCTGGAATTTGGAGCAAATTTTCAGGCCAGGCAAGGAATGATTGGGAGGGGAGGGCAAGGGGCAGGCCAGCTACCCATTGCTTCAGCCTGCCTGTTCCCTCCCCCCCGCACCATTATTTCATTCTGGCCATCAAGGCCTGCGCTGCAAAATCTTCCTCTATAGTGGAGATTTCCAACCCCACCATGATCTGCCTGTCAGGTCCCATATTCCAGAGCTCTAGTCACAGGACTGGCCATTAGTTATCCCAGAGCAGCTCCTCCACCCAACTGTACTGCGGACCAACAAAGTTTTCTCACTGACCACCAGTGGTCCATGGATCACCGCTTGGTTACCTGTGATTTAGAGAGTGATATAAAGTAGTATGAAGCAGTATATAAGTCCTAATAAAATAAATCCTTTTTATTGCATTGTTACAATCCAAAATATAGTTAGCTGAATCCAGGGGATTAGGAGTAATTATTAGACTCAACTGGAAAGCACATCTATTTTTTTTAGTCCCTTTAATTTCAATCAATTGTTCCCATGCTGGTTGCAAGTAGTTACAAATTTGGGGATATCAAACTTCTTGTGGAGAATGTTCTTTATTGGTATGTCAGTGCCCTAAGCACATTAGGTAATAATATAATGCCATCTTGTGGTGCTTTACTGAATTATATAATATATAAACAATATCATATTATTTGTCTATAGCGCTTGGAAGAAAAAACTCATTCTGGTTTGGATAAGGCTTTCTGACTTGTCCAGGCAGTAGCCAGGAATCAACATGGACTAGGAGGAGCCAAGGCAGGGGTTAAATGCTCTGTGCCTGTTGGTTGCCAGCGAATCGGCCGTGAAAGCAGTGCGAGGCTTGACCACCTGCCCGGAAGCTGCCATTTGGATACTTTTACACTCTGCACATGCATAAAATGTACCTGTACATGCACAGAGTGTAAAAGATTCCATATGGTGGCATCTGGGTGGGTAGGCAGAGCCTCACGCTGCCTTCATGACCGGCTCTTTGACGACCGAAAGACACAAGCTAACTGGGAGCATTTCACCCCGAACCAAGATGTAATGGATGCTTAGCTAGCTAGTTAGACTGACAGATAGATTTTATAAGATCTGGTAGAGCAGACAGAACTACAATTGCCTGGACTGGATGATTTGATAGTACTATCGTTATTGACAATCCAGGAATAAGGGTA
The DNA here is from genome assembly GCF_031021105.1 of Erythrolamprus reginae. Taxonomy (NCBI): domain Eukaryota; kingdom Metazoa; phylum Chordata; class Lepidosauria; order Squamata; family Dipsadidae; genus Erythrolamprus; species Erythrolamprus reginae. The sequence continues at coordinate 280,339,543 of NC_091950.1, forward strand.
TTATTATTATTATTATTGTTGTTGTTGTTGTTGTTGTTGTTATTGTTATTAGTAGTAGTAGTAGTAGTATGTCAATACAACACAGCAAACGAGATCACTATGCTGGATTTCATTTCATCACCAGTCGGGCGCTTCCCAAGCACCTAGGACTGCATGATGTAGCGGTGAATTATGTTTGTCGATCCCAGTAAAGCGGCCTTTTGCAATTGACAGATGGAGATTTTGTCAATTCCGATGGTTTTCAAATGTCCGCTGAGATCCTTTGGCACTGCGCCCAGCGTGCCAAGTACCACTGGGACCACTTTCACTGGCTTATGCCAGAGTCATTGCAGCTCGATTTTTAGATCTTCATATTTCACTAATTTCTCTAGCTGTTTCTCCTCAATTCTGCTGTCCCCTAGGATTGCGATGTCGATGATCCATACTTTCTTTTTCTCCACAATCAGGATGTCTGGTGTGTTATGCTTCAGAATTCGGTCAGTCGGAAGTCGGAAGTCCCACAGTAGTTTTGCTTGCTCATTTTCGACCACTTTTTCGGGCTTATGATCCCACCAGTTCTTTGCCACTGGTAAATGGTAGTTCCAGCACAAGTTCCAGTGGATCATCTGTGCCACAGCATCATGTCTATGCTTGTAGTCAGTCTGTGCAATCTTTTTGCAGCAGCTGAGTATGTGACCGATGGTTTCATCTGTTTTTTCACAGAGTCTGCACTTTGGATCGTCTGTTGATTTTTCAATTATGGCTTTGACAGCATTTGTTCTAATGGCCTGTTCTTGTGCCGCCAGTATTAGTCCTTCTGTCTCCTTTTTGAGTGTTCCACTTGTAAGCTATGACCAGGTCATTAATAATAATAATAATAATAATAATAATAATAATAATAATAATAATAATATGTATTTCTTTCATGATCTAGTTAAATTGATTTTATAGTTTAAAAAAATAAAAATAGGGTGCACACTACCCTAGCCTAGTAATACCAGCAATACCAGCAATTTAAAAGAGCCATTGCGTTCATTCCCTTTGTTTCCAAATAACTTGGGGTCTTTTCTGAATGATCATTAAGCTAAACCTTACCACTTTTTAAGTTGAGCATATAATATATATTTTCCCACACCGTGACATGTCTCGCTGTCAAAGCATGATTGGAGGGAGAATTACATTGCATTTATAAAAATGGAAGCTACCTTTTTGCTTTCTATTGGTTGTGAAAACCCAATGAAAGATAACTAATACAGTATGGCTATGGCTGCCAGATAGAGAAAACTGAATCCTGGTGGCCCTCCTGATTTTTGTCACCCAGATATAAGATCCCTAATACTATACTGTCATCCTGGGGACACTTCTACTCAGCATGGAAATATAATTTAAAATGTTTACAATGCAAGCACACATCTTATAAAGTAAAATCTAATTTGACTCAGAAAATGAACATAAAATGGTATGCATGATCCTCCAAACTACAATAAAACACCTATTTTGCAATGCCGAGTCAGTCTAAATTCTACATTAAACATTCACCGGCAGCAACCATATACAGTTCATGTCTATGCGTAAAAACACAATGCAACAAGAGAGAAAGGCAAATATTGGCAAAACATCACAAATTGTTTTCTTGGCCATTTCTGAAATCCTTTCTCAGCTCCCTATTTAAATATGCAAAGTATCTGCTTGTACCATTTGACCAGCAAAAGGTATCCTGCCCATTAACATAATAAACAAAATATTTATTTATAATACATATTTTAAAAGTTGGTTGATAGAAGCACTGTTTCAATATTATAAAATAGAATTGGAAAATTACCTCTAAAGAACCCACAGAAATGTCAAGACTCTTCTTCTGCCAAATGTCTCTGATTATTACTTTAAATGCTGGAGGATTATTCATGTCTTGAGGCAATTATTCTGAGAAAAATGTACCAGCATCATTGGATGACATCATTATGTTAAAGTACAAATACAGGAATGTAATTACTTAGAGAGGTAGCATTATTTATTTGTTTTTATAAGATTCCTCATCACCCTCATCTTGTTACAGGAATTTAGAGAAATATCTATGTACTAAATAACATGATTAATCATGAGTTTCTTTTTAAAAAGAAAACTCCTGGCTAATTTACCCAATATTGGAAATACCTAATAATATGCAAGTTATTTGGCAAGTAGAAGGAAGAAAAGAATAATCTTTGAGACAATTCCCTAATCCTATTTGTTTACCCATATACAGATTAAATGCTAATCTAATTATAAAGATATGTTTGCATGAAAGCATAGGAGAAACACTGGTGATATTTTTCCATTTCTGTTGTGATGCACAATATTACAGCAAGATTCTTGATAAGTATTAGATAATGGCAATACAAATCTATTAAATTTGGCTCTAAGCAGAATTTGGTTCTTTGCTGGGTGGGGGAGATAACCTTAATTGTTGTTGATACCTCTATACTGCCATAGAATAGTTCAGAATAGTTATTTTTCCACAAATAAATCACTAGGATTAGGGTTAGTCATGAAGACCTGTGATTGTCACCTAATTATTTATCGATATTATCTTTAATTCTCCCTGGTAGTCAGCATTTACTCTTCCACAATAGGTTTTATTCCATTTAACAACATTTCAAAATGAGGGATTATCCGCCCATGAGTTTGCACTTGTAGGGTCAGCCTTCTCGACAAACAAATATATTTTGGTATGATTGTAACAAAATGATTGCCCAAACTATTTCCATTCATTGATAAATTCAGTTGAATTCCCCTCACCATTTCTTCACTTCACTTCACTTCCATTCATTTATTTGATCCACCCTGCTTCTGCAAGTTTCCATTCAGAACTATAACCTCAATTGCTATATACATTAATAATTTGATCTGTGTTTCTTTTATGTAGTTAGTAAAAATATGGAGATGCAAGCCCTATGGGAGGGCTTTCATCATTTGTAGAAATGAAGGGCTTTGCCATCTCTATATAGAATATTTATTCAGGGTCCCCAGTTAGGACTTGGCAATAAATGACTTATCTCTTGGTATTTTCCAACCTAGCTTTGGTTCCTTGACTAGATGTAGCAGAAGTCCCATCAATACAGCTTGGGTAGAGAAGAATCTGTAAAAAGAATTGTAAAAAGCAGTTGATTTTCCTTTGCCAGGCACAACTCTCCTGATGCAAATGGCTATTCTATCTATTTATTTATTTATTTATTTATTTTGTCCAATACACAATAATACACAATGAAGGTTAAAGAGGATACACTTGAGTAAAATATATTAAAGAAAAAATAGAAGAGAAAATGTATAGGAATAAAATATATCAATGAGAGAATAGCAGAAAAGATATAGGGATAGAAGAGAAGATATAGGAGAGACTTTAGCACAGGGGACGGAAGGCACGCTGGTGCACTTATGTATGCCCCTTACTGACCTCTTAGGAATCTGGAGAGGTCAACCGTGGATAGTCTAAGGGTAAAGTATTGGGGGTTAGGGGATGATACTACGGAGTCAGGTAATGAGTTCCATGCTTCGACAACTCCATTATTAAAGTCGTATTTTTTACAGTCAAGTTTGGAATGGTTAATATTAAACTTGAATCTGTTGTTTGCTCTTGGGTTGTTGTGGTTGAAGCTGAAGTAGTCGTTGACAGGCAGGACGTTGCAGCATATGATCTTGAGGGCATCCCTCATTCCTTCACACTCAATAAAAGCATTAAGGTGAGTTTTTTTTCTTTCTTGTAAGGAACTCCTACCATTTCCAAACTTCTCCTGTCTGAAGGCAAAGGGGAGGGGAATATTCCTATCTCATTTACATCATATGGAATTCTGCTTTCTCTTTCAGTAACTCTTCACTCCTCGCTTTCCAGAGTAAAGCGGCAGAGCACTTTCTTCTACTTTGTCAGGAATGTTCTCCAATTCAGTATTCTCCCTCTTGATTGCAATGTTTGTATTTTTCTTTTTAGTGATGCAGTTGTCTTCCAGTCACTTAGTCAGAATTATGGCAGGTGTAGAAGTGAATTACAGACCAATTTGGCTGTTTGGGCTTCTGAAAATATTGCAAATGAAACTATTATAGGCAGTGTGTACACCACTGTCACTTCCCAAGAATGTTTTGTGCCCAGGTAGCCTGTTCGATGAATTAAGTATTCAGTGCACAAGCTACTAATAATAGAGAATCCAAAACACGCTTTATTTTAAACAATTCTTCCCTTTACCTGGGGCAAAGATGGAAAACAGGCAAGGAGGGTGTTCTAATTTTAAAGGATCCCAAGGAGGGTGTTCTAAGAGGGAAGAATGGAAAACAGAGGTGGCAGGTGAAAGGCTATAGGATTGCTTTGTACTATCACAAGAATAGTATAATAAAGTTAACATCCAGTTTTTAGATTGGAAAGATGTTAGAAAGCCACTATCAACAACATTGTTAATAGTGAAAGTCAATCTTAACTTATTTCTGAAATACTACTGAATAGACTGAAATTACAGCATAACTTCAGTTGTTTGTTGGGTAATGCTTTTTACACCATCAGAGTGCCGTGTTTTGCCAGAGGGGGCTTCTGCACATGACACATAAAGCAGCTGGAACATTGCAACATGATGAACCACGTCTGCTTCCATGGCCTCTTGGACAATAGCACTTTTGGTCAGCTGGTTTTTGTCTACTCCACTTGTAGGTACTGAAACAGCTGCAAACTAAACTGTTGCTTAAGTCCGTATGACTTCCATTTCCTATTAGAGGAAACTGTTGCTTCAGTCCTCCTTTCACCTCTTTAGCTACAAGTGCTGGAAGAGAAGTATTAGTCTGAGGACTTTTCAACCTTGCTTCAATAGACCAGATCAAAAACGTGAAAATGAAAATGTTAAAGAATTTGTCTCTATCTTCTTTAATGCTGCATAGCTGACATAAAAGTACCAGGTTACCTGTATTTCTATTTTTGTATGGTTGGGTAAATGAGATTTTTAAATTTTACTTTCAGGGCAACTTCTAGTTCTCATCATTTCTCATCATCACAATTGCTGCCAACCTGCCTTCCATTGAAGACCCGTATACTGCACAAGTCAAAAAGAGGGCAATGAAAATATTTACTGACCCCTCGCATCCTGGACTGTTTCAACTCCTACCCTCAAAACATCGCTTTAGAGCACTGCACACCAAGACAACTGGACAAAAGAACAGAAAATATATGTTTGATTGAAGTGCAAATTCATTTAATTTCCCTTCAGTTTCAAATTGATATTAGCATAATACTTATCAGGTGGTTTCCTCTGGGATGTTGGAAGAAAAGAAACACATGAGAATAAACACTGACAAAATACCAGGTTGTTCAGCATATTTTAATCTGTAATACAGAACATATAACAATGTAAGTTATTTTGAATTGTACCATAAGGTATATTTATATGTGTTTATTTATAACATATTAGTACAGTGATGGTGAACCTTTTTTTTCCTTGGGTGCTGAAAGAGCATGCGCGTGTACTATTACGCATACGCGAATGCCCACACCCATAATTCAATGCCTGGGGAGATTGAAAACACCTTCCCCCATCCCCTGGAGGCCCTCTGGAGGCTGGAAATGGCCTGTTTCCCAACTTCTTGTTGGCCCTGTCGGCTTGTGTTTCGCCATCCTCAGGCTCCAAAGGCTTTAAAATGCCCTCCCCCATCCCCCTGCAGGCTCTCTGGAAGCCAAAACCGCTCTCCCAGAGCCTCTGGGCAAGTCAAAAATCAACTGGCTGGCACACACATGCACATTGGAGCTGAGCTAGGGCAATGGTTCCCATGCCAGCAGATATGGCTCCGCGTGCCACCTGTGGCACCCATGCCATAGGTTCGCCATCACTGTATTAGCATATTAAGTAATATAATGTATATATCGAGGAATGCAATTTATTTAGTTGCATTTTTATTTATTATCTAACTTATTATAATGTGTAAATAACTGCAATTAATCACCAGTTATATTAGTATTGGACAGTTTAATAGACACCAGATATTTTAGATCACATTACTATTTACTATTGGTCATTTTGTGCAGGTCAAGTGGAAGCTGAAATCAGGTATTTGGAGGGCACCTATTCAGATTATGAACTCCTAATTTATATATTGACATTCTTATTGCACAATATGGTACTGTACCTTAAGCTTTGTGCTATGATCCAATGTGCATTTACTTACAAGGCTTTATGGCTCCCCCATCTGTCCATTGAGTATACTGTATCTGCTTTGAAGTTAACATTTTTTTTCCTACTCCCCTTCTCCTGCCACCTCAGCCTTTCAAGCAGTTTCTTTTAAAACTGTCAGGATTGCCAACTGGGATTTAAAAAATAAATCAGCATTGCATTTCAAAGTCAATGAAATCATAACATCATTATCGCTACAGGAATGTAATAACTTTTAAGAGCTTCCATTTGCAAACTTGATGCTGAGCTAGAATAAGCCTAATTTTATTGTTTTGAAATATGAAAAGATTAATAGCATTATTAAAGTTTATTAACATACTGGTATCTCATGATACATGATTTAATGCATTAAATATATTGAATATACAATTAAATTGATATACAGTTTATTGATATGTTTTAAAACAACATCTCTCACTCAGTTGATTATAGATCAGGGGGGAAAGAAAGGTGGGATTATCAGTGGGGAGGATCATTTCTATTCACCTGCTAGTACTTCGCTACCTCTTTCTATCTTTTGGAGGTTCAGCTGCTTCTTGCTTCTAGTCTTTGGACCCCAAAATTAATTTAATTACACCATTGGCAGGTAAACAGTATTAAATTTCTCATTCGTGCCTTGGCCATACTAATTTATCTTCAAGTTCTTGATTATTTAAAAGTTAGTAGTAGATTTGTGATTCATAGCATAGAAACAAAGATGAAATATGTGCTTATTATTTTATTTATCAAATTTATATGGTGGCCCATATCTCCCACAGGGGTCTCTGGGTGGCATATAACATAAATAAAATAAAACAGCTAATAACAAAAATCTAAATGCCAACAATAAACAACATGAATACAAATATACTAGCCCTGGGACAAAGGGAAGATAAAAATGAGGAAAAAAGGATATTGAGACTCTAGAAAAAGTGCAGAGAAGAGCGACAAAGATGATTAGGGGACTGGAGGTTAAAACATATGAAGAATGGTTGCAGGAACTGGGCTTGGCTAGTTTAATGAAAAGAAGGACCAGGGGAGACATGATAGCAGTGTTGCAATTATCTCAGGGGTTGCCACAAAGAAGGAGTCAACCTATTCACCAAAGCACCTGAGGGTAGAAAAAGAAGCAATGGGTGGAAACTTAACAAGGAGTGAAATAATTTAGAACTAAGGAGACATTTCCTGACAGTCAGAGCGGTTGATCAGTGGAACAGTTTGCCTCCAGAAGTTGTGAATGCCCCAAAACTGGAAGTTTTAAAGAAAATGTTAGATAACCATCTGTCTGAAGTAGTGTAGTAGGGTTTACTGCCTAAGCAGGGGGTTGGACCAGAAACCCTCCAAGGTCCTTTCCAACTCTGTTGCTGTTGCTGCTATTGTTGTTGTTGTTGTTGTTATTATTATTATTATTATTATTATTATTATTATTATTATTATTATTCTCTCAACAATGAAGCCATTGGGATAAATATCTGGTTCCCTAAAAAGTCCTAGGCCTAGCAGTATAACAAGGTCTTGAGGGCTTTATGAAAAACCAAAAGGGAGGGATAAAAATTAGATGCTTACCAGTTATCAGTTTTTTTGGAACAGAATGTGTGGTCTCAGAGATATATTCATTCCACAAAACCTTAAAAAAATCACCTCTCCCAACAAGTTTATAACTCTGTGAGAGAAGAAAAACTCCTCAGTGTAGGACTGGGGATAGTCCTGTTAGGTATATTTAATCTAATTCAGTTCAGTTAATTTAAATGTAAATGAAAACAATTTGACTTTTTTGTCCCCTTATTCCACCTGGTGGTGTTTTTTTTTTTAATATAGCCCCAGGACGCCACACAAAAGCGGGCCATTTGGGCTTAGAAAAACTATGCAGCTGTCCTGTTTTGGAAACTCTTGTTTAGTAGAGCAGGGATGTCAATTGAAGGAATCAATAGAACAGGGATTTCATTGAGGGCCTCATCAGTGTTGTGTTTGATTTCAGTGGGGCAGGGGGGGGGCATGGGCAGCTCGACGATACTTGTGTTGGTGGTCTGAGCACTCTGTTAGCAAAAACGGGCTCCCGAGCCTCCGTTTTGGGCTGCCATGACATTCTGCAATCCCATCAGTGAAAAAAGAGCTGGGGAGGGCTGCGTGTAGGAAAGTAAGCTGAGCGCCAGCCAGAGCACTTTCTTCCTTCTCCCATCTCCAAGAAGAGAGAAAGAGGAAGAAGATTGGAAATAATATTTTTTTGATTATTATTTTTTACCTCTGGGGCAAAAAAATGGCAAACCAGAAGTGCATTTTTCTGAACTTCCCATTTGTCCATTGCGGGAAGCTTCCCTGAAGTGTTTGGAGGGCAAAACGGCCTTTCTCAAGGCTGAAAATTAGCTGGCCAGCGCGCACATGTGCGCTGGAGCTGACATAGGGCAACGCCTTGCATGCCCTCTGATATGGCTCTGCATACCACCTGTGGCATGTGTGCCATAGGTTTGACATCACAGCTCTAGGGGAACCCTGTCCTGCAATTGCTGGAACCAATTCAGCAACACCTGTGTGAAAGAGGCAATGGTGACTGCCCTAATGGTCCAGGCATCTTCCTCATGGGCCCAGCATAAGTCCATCTCCTCCCACCTCTCATCAGCCTTCAACACGGCATCTGCATCTGGGGACAGGATAGAAGATGATGTTAAGGAAGCCACCAGTGGATCCACTTGCAGCAGTGCTTGCTGGAGAGAGTAAAATCGACAGCAAAAAAGGTAATCTCCAGACTGTTGGGGCGCTGGCTGGTAGCTGGCAAGCTCCACTGGTGTTCAATCACGTCCAAGAACATTGCCGGTATTAGAACCAAATCTGACGGCATCCCCTATTCTGTAAAGAGAAAGTTCTCTTGTTCCCCAGAGTCCCGAGGAGTCGGGAGATCACTAGCAGTTGGCCCCAGCCTGGCTGTGGCCCAAGCCTTGGCCAGCAGCTGACAAAACAGCGACGGCATAAATAAGCCCTTGAAGGCCTCAGCTCTAAGTCCAACCAATCATCTTCCTCCCCCCCACAATTCACCCTCCGACAGGGAAGACTGGCTCACATCTGAGAGGTCAGATGTAAGGACTCCTGATAATGGAAATAATCATCAGTAGGCCCTACGGGTGCTATATACCCTCCCCCTCCCCCGGAGTGAGATGGAGCAGTTGAAGCGAGGGGAGCCTGGTGTAACCCTGAAGCAATACCCTCACAAATAGCCAATGTTAACCAGGCCTTGACCGCTGGCAGAAGGTCCTTCAGGATGGATAAAATAACTAGCAATTTAAACTAAAGACAAATCAATCCAAAGCTCAAAGGAGGAAGGAAAAAGCATCCAAGAGCTGAGGACTGGATTGAATGACTGATGAACGTCACCATGGAGGCGGTTCCTCAGAAAATTCAACCCAGTCCATAGAGTTATGAGGCTAGAACAACCCATCCTGGAGTCTGCCTTCGATGTGAGGGAAAATATCTATCTACTATATGTCAACACAAACAAATTTCAGGGTCTCAATGCTCCAATGTATAGTCTTTCACAATTTTAAAAAGATTTTGTATACATATATTCAAAGATAAGCACTTTGTAGATTATTTCCAATAACATATTCATTTTAATGAACACATCCTCCTAAAATAGTTATGCTGTATATATTTTGGATTAGATAAGGTAAAAATAAAGGTTCCCTTCGCACATATGTGCTAGTCATTCCCAACTCTAGAGGGGCAGTGCTCATCTCCATTTCAAAGCTGAAGAGCCAGTGTGGTCCAAAGGTCTACGTGGCCAGCATGACTAAATGCCAAAGGGGCATGGAACATTGTTACCTTCCCATCAAAGGTGGTCCCAATTTTTCTACTTGCATTTTTACATGCTTTTGAACTGCTACATTGGGAGAAGCTGGGACAAGTAACAGGAGCTCACGCGTTATGCAAAACTAGGGATTTGAACTGCTGAACTGCCAACCTTTTGATCTACAAGTTCAGCGTCTTAGCCACTGAGCCACCACGCCCCTAATTTGGATTAGATAATTGCATATCAAGAATCAAATAAATGTGAATACTGAATGATAAATGTGTTTCAATTCTTAAATATGTTTGAAAATCTAACATACTTTTAACTAACTAAAAAATAAATTACTTTCTTCTCTATGAACCAAGAAAACAATGCTGCAGTTAATGACTTTAATCCAATCTATGGAAATACAAGTTTAACTTATGTATTTATGTATTTATGTATGTATTTATTTATTTCTTTATTTGATTTTATTTTATTTGATTTGTATGCCGCCCCTCTCCGGAGACTCGGGGCGGCTAACAGCAATAATAAAACAGTGTACAATAATAACCCAATACTAAAAACGATTAAAAACCCATTAATATAAAAACCAAACATACATATAGACATACCATGCATAAAATTGTAAAGGCCTAGGGGGAAAGAGTATCTCAATTCCCTCATGCCTGGCGGCAGAGGTGGGTTTTAAGTAGCTTACGAAAGGCAAGGAGGGTTATTCTATTATTGTAAGAACTTATTTCCTTCCTTCAAATGTTATATAAACTACAACAAGGAAGTTTATTTTTGTTACTCATTATTGTACATTTCATGCCGCACAAATTACTTTCTTCTCTATACACAAGTTAAACAATGGTGAAACTATAGTACTTGAATCCAAGCTACCACAATATAAGTTTATTTGGGCTGGTTTCATTATTGAAAAACTTTTCTTCCTTCAAATGTTATATAAACTATAGTAATAAATACTTGTTCAAACTGTACATAAACTGTACATTCAGTATATTTCCCTAAAAAAAATTCAGACTGGTATATCCACACTTCTTTATTTGGTAGTCCTCAATTTATCACCACAATTTAGTCCAGAATTGGGCATAAGCTGCTGAGATAGTCATATGATCAGATTCAATTTTATATGTTTTTATCATAGCCATTATCAGACCATTGTAGTCATTAAGCAAAACATATGGTCATTATGCAAATCATGGTTGCAAGTCTGAATCCAACTTATCAAATGGGCTTTTTTCACAAAACACGATCATGTGACTGTGGGACACTGTAATTGATCATTATTATTATTATTATTATTATTATTATTATTATTATTATTATTATTTATTCGATTTGTATGCCGCCCCTCTCCGAAGATTGCCAAGAACTTGAAATGTGATCATATGACCATGGGTATGGTATTCAGGTTGTAATTTCAAGGATAGGTCATAAGTAATATCATATTTATTTTAGTCTGTTGAAACCTTGAACTGTTATTAAAATTTTAAATTATAAACAATTAAAATTATAAACATTCTTTTCTTCAGGGTATAGCCTTGAAAGCTAGACATTTTAACATTCTCTTGACTGTGTTACATTTTGTCTCTGTTAGTTAGTTTAGTTTAAGATGTGAGCCGGGGAGTTGGAATAAAGTACAAAATAAAATTATATGGCTATACAGTATTTAGCTGAACCAAAGGTTCCATTGGAACTCCATTTACTACATTATTCTATTCCACAAATATTACTTTAAATCAAAGCTCAAGCATTGATTTCCTCACCTTCGGTTAAAAAATAGAACCCCTAGTCCTAATCCATTTATTTGACATTTGTTGAATCATTTTTTTATTTGTGAGAACCAACACAGCGATCTTACCACAAACAATAATATTCAAATAGACTAAGAATAATTAAACAAGAATATGTATAATAACATTCTGTACAGGTTAAAGATTTTAATTTATTCTTGGTATCTATCTAGAAAATGTCTGCAGATTAAAATTTACCGTTAATTTAACCTAAAATATTATTTTATGCCTATCATTTCAGGAAAATACTGATCAATGTATCTAACTTACAGATTTGATATTCAAAATGCAACATCAACTAATACATGTTTTCCTTATATAGTACCTCCCTAATGGAAATGAATTATTTCTCAAATTAATTTTGTTGTGAATAATTTGTCTTTATAAATGTTCAAATTAACAACAAGAACCCATACACACATACATGCACATGCCAGCACACACAAATATGTACATAGCACATATGGAGACCTATTTGGTTTTCCATAAGAATTCTGGCATATTAAAATTATGGTACAAATTGTGTTAAAGAATTGAAAATATTGCTGCAGGTGCCTAATTTGAAAATGTCAGGAGAATGTGCAAATTATTGAACCACTGCACCAATTTTCCACAGAAGATTTTACTTAACTTTTTATGAAGATTAGAGCCATACTCGAGGAGAGGAATGCTAAATGACTAGGCACTTAAAAGAAGTGAGATGTGAGATCAGATACTTAATGTAAGATGAATAATGAAAAGAGAATACAAGAAAGCTTATCTTTGCTTCACTAATGATAGCAAGACCTTTAACTATGTCATTTAGCCCAAAATATGGAATGTATACCTAATAGGTATGCTGTACCACTTCTACACCTCTTTCTTTTTCTGATCATGAAAACTTGTTTGAAAAATTTAATTTATAAATATACTGTTGTTTTGAATACTGAAGATAATACGTATAAACAGTATATTGTTTTCATAGTCTTTCCAGTTTCCAGTGATAGAATATTTATTTATTTATTTATTTATTTAGTCAATTTTTATGCCGCCCTTCTCCTTAGACTCAGGGCGGCTTACAACATGTTAGCAATAGCACTTTTTTAACAGAGCCAGCATATTGCCCCCACAACTCGGGTCCTCATTTTACCCACCTCGAAAGGATGGAAGGCTGAGTCAACCTTGAGCCAGTGATGATGAGAATAGCTATGAAACTGAGATATAAAAATAGTAGCCTTCAAGTGATGGGTTTGGAAATGGTTAGTAAGAGCAGTTTGAGTTGTAAAAGACTGGACCAAATAAAGTTTGACTTTTCCCTTGAGAATAATGATCAGTAACATAAATTCATATATTCTGAATGAGATAGAACTACAGAACACACTAGAAAAAATTATGTTAAGGAAGGTTGAAAATAGGAGAGAATGCTTAACAGTAAGGAACAGAAGAGAGATTTTTTAGACTGTTCTTGGAAATTATTATCCAGGCAAGAAAAGGTGGGATGATTTCTAAAGATATAATAGAAATGCCAAATATTTACCCATAGTTTGAATTGGATAAATAAAGGATAGGAGGTGGTGTCCCACTGTGATAGGTTAGAGTACCCAAGTTGAAAGATACTGATTGCTGCAGGAGCAATTATACTAAAACCATCCCCAAATTAGGATTCATGTACCTCAGGGTCAATTATGACATATGCTGGTCTCCTTACATTTGAAACTGACTGCAATTTCCTTCTATTATTATTATTATTATTATTATTATTATTATTATTATTATTATTATTATTATTATTATTATTATTATTATTTAGATTTGTATGCCGCCCCTCTCCGCAGACTTGGGGCGGCTCATAACAGTAAATTATATTTGTATGTATTTGTCAGAAAACACACCAACACCTTCCCTTGGGGGGGGGATAAGGAAAACGTTGCACTATTCAGTATATGCATGGTAAAAATAATGAGCTATTCACAGTTTGATTTTTTTTTCTTAAAGTATGCTTGATACGAAGGACTTGAGGAAAGAATTGTTGTTTGTTCATACACTCCTTAAACAATTTCGAAGTTAACGACCCCAACTTTCCCCTCATTCCCTTCCTTTTCGGGGGCTTTTCTCTAAAGCCGAGGGTGGATAAAAAAGCAGCCGAACGACCAGGGACACTAGTGAGAACTGCGGCCATTTTAAACATGGGTGCGAGGCGGGGTAGGGAAGGGGGAGGCAGAGGTGTTGGGTTCGTTGTCAAATTAGCTACACCTTCTTTTTCTGTGGGGCTGGCCTCCGGGAAGGAACGAGCCCCTCCAAAGGCCACCAGACAGGCTGTGGTGGGCTGCGTACTCATCGGCAGGGCTTGATCTCGGGGCAGCGCCGGCGGATTGAGGGGAGCGCTGCAAGGAGGGGAAAGCGTTGGCCGCCGCACAGCCGCCACAGTCCGCAGCCGGGAGGGGGGGAAGGGTGGCGGCGGCTGCGGCAACGAAGAGAAGCCTGGCTCTGTCGGGTTCATTCGTCCTTTCCGCCCCGCCTTTGGGTGGCAGGCAGGCAGCGCAGCGGCCAGAGCGAGCCCGCCGGCGGGACTGCAGCGGCCTCTTCTTGTCTGCCGAGAAGCTGCCGCCGCCGCCGAACACAATAAAAAGGAGGCGGGTGAAGAGAAGGCAGCCGGCAAGGTTTCCGTTTCGCGCTTCGTAGGCCCGGCCCGACTGAGGGGCCCTTGAGCAGCCATCCCCCAGAACACCCGGCGCATCCAGCCAGTCGCTGGGAAGTCGGCCGGAGGAGGCAAGGCGGCGGCGGGCGCAGGCCTAAGGGAGAGGCCTACTGTGCCGTACCCTGCACCTCTTGAGACGGCGCCTGGGCCAGACCGAGGGTGGGTTGAGGGGGGAAAAAAGGCTGGTCGGCGCGATGGTGTGAAACGAGACCAGCGCCTGAGCGAAGATGGCCGGTGGTGGCGGCGTCGGCGGCGGTAGAAACGTAGGGAGCATCCGCCAACCGAGCTTTCTTCTCGAGGGTAAGTGGATTTCGGGGGCGTCTTAGAAGCCGTAGCGCGTTTCCACGAAAAGAAGCCTCCGTCCTCCGGGGATTCAGGGCGTCCTTACTCCCGAGTAAACCTATCTCGAAAGGCGGCTCGGGAAGGTTAGCAGCTGGACCCTCCCCCCCTTCGCGTTTGGCTTCCACGAGTGGGGATTTTCTATACTATACGATCGGGAAGTCTTGTGGGAGGGAGGTAAAAGAGGAGCAGGAACGGTTTAGTCTACTTTTTTCCCCCCTTTCTATTTTTTTTACACAAAATCCGAACAAAAGCAAGAGGAAAAACCTGCGTGCTGGGAGGGGGAGCGGTAGTAGTAGGATGACTGGCAAAGGTTAATATTTCGATAAGAGACGAAGCTTATTGAGTCAGAATTTTTGTGTGGTAGTCTTCACTATGACAGCTGCTGGCGCCCCTTTTTACTTTATTTTCTTTATTGCCCCATAAAGGTTTTCCTTTTGTGCATTTATTATTTTACCTTGAAGATACTGAAAGAAAATAATAATAATTCGATAATAGAAAATGCTGATGCGAGAATTACTATACCTGGTTTATATAGTCGCCCCCCCCCCCATTTATGTGCTGCTTTCCCTATATCTTGCTAAACATTCTTAGAGGTAAGGACTCATTCTAGGCAGGTGGACATACCTTTGCTACCTTAATTGAGCATCCATATTAGAAGAAATACCAAGTCCAGGCCAACTCAAAAGTCACAAAAATAGGTGGGCTTTCATCTTTTCTATATATTCAAAATATGAACAGTACCTTCCAAAGTTAAGTATAAAATGCCAGAATAATAAATTCCTCTTGGTAATTAAATTTTCTTTGATGATTTAAATAGCTTGAAATTCTGCTTTTCTCTTTAAAAATAATTTAATAAAGGTTTTTTTCTTCTTATAAAAGAGATTCTAAGATTAGAATGTTTTTTAACTGTGTTTAATTTTGAGAGTAGGATACTTGAATGTTCTATCCAACATTGATACTTTTACTTTTAGTGTTTGTATCCATAAAATGAGATAATAAGATTTCATACCACCTCTTCAAATTCTGTGAGGAGGAATGATGTGAAAGCAGGTTCATATGTTATTTCTGTGGAAGTGTACTGGATTTATTATCAGAGCAAAGATTAAAGATTATGTTTTCCCTATTATGACTATATGTTGAATAGCATATATCTATGTATAATTCAGCAGTAGTGCTTTCAGATTCATCGGTGCATTTCCTACCTGTTTTGTATACCTAAAAAGGAAAATATGAAGCATTCCTAAAATTTAGTGGTATAGGGGTTGTAGCAGTGCAGTGACAGAAAATGACACCACGCTATCAAAGCATGCTGAAACAAAAGGAATACATTGGCAGTTGTCTCATTTGGAAAGTTGTATATATAAAACAGCTTTTTATGGTTGGGGAGTTTTTACCAAATCATAGTGATAAACCTCTTCATAAATGTCATATGAAGTTATTTCATAAATAATGGTTTCTCAGACATAGAAGCCTTTATGTAGTTTAGTCTCAAATTGCTATTAATAAGTGTACTTTAGTATGCTATCTCAGTACACCACAGGGGTGTAGTCCACATTAACTAGCATTCCACTTAACATGTGAGGTAGATAGATTTGTAATCAATCATGAACTATTTATTTCATTTTTATTAATATGTATTAGTATTAATAATTATTAAATATTAGAATTGTTTTGGACCTTCTCATAAGTAGATAAATGTGCTTGTATATAAATGTGTAAGTACATGAATTATTGCTTGGATTGCAGGATTATGAACCTGTTGCATTTATTTCATTCAGCTTGCTATTTAAATCAAATATTCCCTTCAATAGTTTTGAAAACAAGGCTATTTTGACTGTGAAACAGAGATGGGTTGCTCCTGGTTCGGCCTGATTCTGCGAACCAGTAGTGGTGGGGGCGAGAAGCTCACCCACCCACCCAGGAAGCTTCTGCGCATGCGTAGCAACCTCTGCCCATATGTGTTGTGCATGTGTGCACGAGTGAACCGATAGTGACGGGATTTTCAACCTACAACTGCCTTGAAGGGAAATATTTCCTAAATATTAACTTCCTATATAATTACATCTGAATTGCATATATAATAGTTCCATTCACATGTATTGATATAAGAACAATTATGGCTAGTGTTTCTCCTATTTTTGTTGCATTATTTAATCCAGCTATTCTAAATTTCATTTTCCATCAAGTTTTTAGAAACCATTTGTTTCTTATTTTAATATATTATCTTTCTAATCGGTTTGCAGTCTTTAACTGTCCTCAGGGCCAAGCTAATTTAAGACTGAACTGGGCCAACAGAAGAAGGAAGAAGCATTGAATTATTGGAATATACTGGGAGGGCAACATGAGCAGGATAGGGGTATCTTCATTGATGGCAGAGAATAACCATGGTACTAAATAAAACAACTGCAGTGACATTTATAATTTTGAATAGATATTATAGATTGCTATGGTGACAGTCACAGAAAGGCTACCATAAAAAGAAGGAAACACAAAATGGCTGTTGTAGGTGAATAAGCTAGTTTACAGTAGAATTGCAAAATCTGCATAGGGGAAATAGAAAGTGGCTCTTTTAATAGACAATCATGGTTTTTATATGGGATCACCTTCAAATGTAATCAAATTAATGCATAATATGCAGTTTCTATATTGATTTTTAAATGTTTTTAATGAAAGTTAAATATTCTGTATTGGCATGAGAAAGATAGTTAACATGTCAAAGCAGAATTTGCATCATATCAATGTCAAATAAAAAAACAAAGCTTGGACCATTCTTTGCTGATATAATTTGAGTATTGTTATTCCCTTCTACAGGTTACCTACTTTTTCGGAGCATAAGATACACCCTCCCCCCCCCAAAAAAAAGAGAGTGAAAATTTGAATGTGTTTTACACACCAAATATAGCCCAGCCCAGTCTCTCAAACTAAGGTTTTAGGGATTGAAACTGATGGCAACAAAAGTGAGTACACCCCTAAGTGATAATGTCCAAATGGGGCCCAAAGTATCAATATTTTGTGTGGTCACCATTATTTTCCAATACTACCTTAACCCTCTTGGGCATAGAGTTCACCATTGCCACTGGAGTTCTGTTCCACTCCTCCATGATGACTTCACGAAGTTGATGGATATTAAGAGACTTCCACCTTCCATTTCAGGATGCCCCAGAGATGATCAATAGGGTTTAGATTAGGAGACAAGCTTGGCCAGTCCATCACCTTTACCCTCAGCTTCTTTAGCAAGGCAGTGATCGTTTGGAGGTGTATTTGGTATGATTGTCATGTTAGAATACTGCCCTGAGGCCCAGTCTCCGAAGGGAGGGGATCATGCTCTGCTTAAGTATGTCACAGTACATGTTGACATTCATGGTTCCCTCAATGAACTATAGCTCCCCAGTACCAACAGCACTCATGCAACCCCAGACCATGATATTCCCATCACCATGCTTGACTGTATGTAAGACACACTTGTCTTTGTATTTGTCACCTAATTGCCGCCACACATGCCATCTGAACCAAATTGGTCTATCGGATCACAGGACATGGTTCCAGAAATCCATGTTCTTAGTCTGCTTGCTTGCAGCAAACCATTTACATCCTTTCTTGTGCATCATCTTTAAAAGAGGCTTCTTTCTAGGACGACAGCCCTGCAGAGGAATTTAAGACAGTGTGTGGCGTATGGTCTGAGCACTGACAGACTGACACCCCCACCTTCAACATTTGCAGCACTGCTGGCAGCATGTCTGTTTCCCAAAGCCCACCTCTGGATATGACGCTGAGCACAGGCACTCAACTTCGTTGGTTGACCATGGCAAGGTCTGTTCTGAATGGGTTCTGGCCTGTTGAACCACTGTATGGTCTTGGCCACCGGGCTGCAGCTCAGTTTCAGGGACTTAGCAATCTTCTTATAGCTTAGGGCTTAGGCCATCTTTATGTAGAGCAACAATTTGTTTTTTCAGATTCTCCGAAAGTTCATTGCCATGAGCTGCCATGTTGAACTTCCAATAACCAGTATAAGAGAGAGACCAAATTTAACACACCTGATCCCCTTTCACACTTTGACCTTGTACAACTAGTGAGTCACATGATACCAGAAAGGGAAAATGGCTACTTGGGTCTCATTTGGACATTATCACTTAGGGCTGTACACACTTTGTTGCCATCAGTTTAGACATTAATGGCTATGTGTTGTGTTATTTTGAGGAAACGGCACATTTACACTGTAATACAAGCTGTGTACTCACTTCTTTTCATTGTAGCCAAGGGTCATTTCATCAGTGTTGTCACATGAAAAGATATACTTAAATATTTACAAAATGTGAGTGGGTGTACTCACTTCTGTGATGTACTGTATGCGTCTTGTAATGCAAAAAAATAATGTTCATTGCACCACAAGCAGAAGCTTGTTTTATTAATCTTATTAATGATACATTGATCTCATGTTGCTAAAGTTCTAGAAGATGACTTGAATAAACTCCTTTTAAAGAAGATAATTGAATAGTTTAGTTCGTTATGGAATATCAATAGTTACCAGATTATGTTTTCCAACTATAAATATCTTTTTAAACTGATCATTGTATATCATTGCAATCAACTTATGGTAGTCTCTTTACCCTTCTAATGTTTTCCAGATATTTTATAGCCACATTTATTTACCTACCAGTATATATTTATGTTTATACATCATCCCACTCAATAGTTAAATAATTATCAGCATGATCAATGGCTGGAAGATGGGAAAGATAGTATTAATTCATAACATAAAATTGAGGAAAGCGACTTAATGGCACTGTTGGGAATTGTATGAATAAATTCTTATTGTGGCTAGGATACATTACATATGTTCATGTTTACTAGTTAGCATATATTGCATGAACCTAGGCACTGTAGTTTGAAAAGATAGAAGATAGGCCAGTGTTATATATAAATCTGAACAATTATGGCGTTATTCAATAAACTATGCCATCCTTCCCATTTTTAAAATAAAAGTAAGTTGATACTTTTCAAGTCAGTAGGTAACTGGCTAACTACTTAGAAATTAGAATGTTGGAATATTATTTATATTCAACAAAGCTCTTTCTTAGTTTCTAAATAATATAAATATATAATAGGAACATTTTTTCTAAAATCTTTGTGTTGGGCAGTGGGCAGGAACAGAATACATGATAAATAATACAGAAAGAAGAAGGAAAAAATGAAAGCAATATCCTTGTTAATGTTGTATTGTTTTTTAAGCATAAATCTCTTACTTTGGAAGCATTTTGTTTTACTAAATCTGCTTGAATAATACTAATGAACTTGACGTTGCATTTGTAAATTTAGTTTTTCTGATAATGCATTCCTTTATCAGGAAGAAAAAGCTACATTTATGGACAATGTTGAAGGGAGGTAAAGTTGACTAATCATTTTAATGGTGGGTGACCTTGTTCCTGATTAGTGGCATCATTGGCAGACACAACAAGTTACTGTAGTCTTTCTTTAAGATTGTGGCTGAAGATATTGATTTTTGATACTCCCTCATCATCAGAATTAAAAACAAGTTCATAGATAGGAGTAGAAGAATAGAACAAATAATGTTTTCATTATCTATGTGATCATTTTGCTCACTTCATGAAAACAAGAGGTAAATTATATCTAGAAAAGCAAAGCTTCAGAAATTCCAATGAAGGATAATATGCATACATTACTTGGTTATGTGGAATCCCAACAATTGATAGTGGCAGGGTGAGTGGATTTTATAACTGAAGGAAAGTTAAGATTGATTTTTTTTTTTGCATTTTTCTTACTTTGTCTTTACAGTATACCTCATTGTTTCTCCTTTCCCAACTATCTTATTTTTTGAAGATCTCTTTTACTTTGAAAACTATGGCTTTAAAACTGTTTCATACATTTCTGTTATGAAGCAGTGCGGATGCACTTTGGACCAATTCCAAAGAAAACAACAACTATTCTTGTTCAGTAATTTATTTCAGATTGAATTTAAAACATTTATATTAACTTTTATTTTATTATAAGCTTTCAGTTTTTTCACTCACTAGCAAACTAAAAGTCTGGATTGGGACTCTCATATTAACTATATGAGAGTCCCAATTTGTAGAACGTTGTTAAAAATAAAAAAGCCAGCCCTTTGCATTGTGCCTGCAATCATAATAGAAAGATGGCCTGTTTTCTTAAAATTGATAAGAGATTATCAAATACTTTAATTTGAATTAGTGTGGAAGCAATTCATAAAATTATTTTGTGGCTTTAAATCAGAATTTAAAATGAAGAGTCGTATGTTTTTTGGCCTTTCCTATTTTTAAGATTGAACAGGTTCCATTAGGATCTCAATTTCAGAGAGGCAACTTGGTGTAGTGGATAAGGCACCAGGCTAGAAATCAACAGACTGAATTCTAATTCTGCGGGTGACCTTGGGCCAGTCACACACACTCACCCATAAGAAGGAATCAATGGCAAACTATTTCTGAAATCTTGCCAAGAAGAACTACAGGGACTTGTGCTTAAAAAACAATATACTGTGAGAAACCAATTTTTTTTCCTGAAAAAAGGAGAAACCCCATTAATGTACAAAGGTATATGAAAGAAATAGGTCCTCCTATTTACCTAACATATTTTTTAGAAATGTGAACAATACTTATGTGAAGTTGTTTACAGATTCAAATTAAGAAGCAAAAAGATAATAGGGCAGATTGAGAAGTTTGAAGCTCCTTTCCCTCAGTTCTTTATAACACTGCTTCCATATATTTCTTGTAGCCAGCTGAAAAATCTTTATACAATATTTCTATTTTTCCCCACTCTTTGCAGAACTCATCTAATTTAAAAATACTCCTAGGTCTATTTCTGTGCACTTCATGTTTGAGATTTTTCCAAGATTTTGAATACTTTAATCTGCGGTTTGTGAAGGACATTTCAAAATATTTGTCTTTATAAATATATAGTAGTTGATTTGGAGATATGTTTCAGATCATTGTATTGCTGAAATTCACAGTCTCCTTTCAGGTTTAATTTCTCTACTGACATGCAAAAGTAAGAAGAGAAGGATTCTTAGCTTCATACAAGAGACACTGGAGGCTTTTTTTTTCTGCCGAAGGTGTCAAACCTCTGCACTTACTATGTTGTTTGATATATATATATATAGTAGACGTCCTCATCCAAAAAGTGCATCAGCCAATAAGATTATGAAATTGAGTATTGTAAACTGAATAGGAATTGGTTTTATTCTAATATTTATTCGTAAGAACACATACCAAAGTACTAAAAGCAAAGACAACTTGTAAAAGAAAAACAGATTTTAAAGTAAGAATGTTATCAAAACAATAAGGTAGGACTCACGAATTTATTAAACTTGCATTAATTCTTCCATTTTAAAAGGACTATATAATTGCATATGTGCATATTTGATGTAGATAGCCTTTATTTTTAATATTTTTCAATAACCCGACTTTAAATTATTGTGGCAGTATGATGGATTAATTCTTAGAAGTCCCTGTGGAATTTTTAAATATATATATACTATCGTATTTAAATGCCAGTAGAAGGAAATATATGTAATTAAGGGTTGAACTATGCAGTCTGGTGTTCTCTGAGCTTGGTGGTTCACTTGCAAAAATTTTATTAGCCAACTAGGTAATATCACACTAATGAGTGCAGACATTGCTCCCTGTTTACATTCAACAGTGAACTTCTCCTTGGTAGTCTTGACTGAAATATTCTTTTCTGCTTGATGATTTGCCTGGAGTTAATACCTGTTTATTTGGGTATTGACTACTAGAGGGGATGTATTCTGGTCTACAGTGATCTCTCATTTTTTGCGGGGGATGCGTTCCAAGACCACCTGTGAAAAACGAATTTCCGTGAAATAGAGGAAAGATATCTTTTTATGTATTTAATGAGTACTTGGACTTTTAAAACCCACCCTTTGCATTAAACAGTCATTCTATCAT
Source organism: Erythrolamprus reginae (assembly GCF_031021105.1). NCBI lineage: Eukaryota > Metazoa > Chordata > Lepidosauria > Squamata > Dipsadidae > Erythrolamprus > Erythrolamprus reginae. The sequence continues at coordinate 280,362,216 of NC_091950.1, forward strand.
GTTTCTCAGCTGGAACTACATGTGATATCCTACCAGTTTCTTTAATAGAGTACAGTAGTACTGTAGAATAATTTTATGAATTTTTAATTTTAATTTTAAAATTTTCAATGGATTTAATGGATTTAAGCCCCCTTTGAAAACCGGTGAAGTAGTGAATCCGCAAAAGATGAACCATGAAGTAGTGAGGGATTACTGTCTTAATTTTCCATCCTGGGATGGAACCAGCCTTGAGAATGGGTTTGCCCTTGACCAATCATCTTGAGGATTAAATCAGTCTCATTTGAATAATTGCTAGGATCTCCCTTGAGACACTCAGATTCTGACTTGATCCTTCAGAGGCTGGACTCCCTCCTGAACCTCTAATTTGGCCTTCTTTTAATCAATTTTAAACCCTTCAACTCCTACCAAACAGCTCTTTTTAGGACTCCTGATTCCAGCATCCTATAACTTCAAAGACACCTTAGAACCTCTGTACTGATCAAGAGATATAGGCAAGATAGTAGCCATTTGACTGTCTCCCCCCCCCCTTCCCTCCTCCCCCTCTGTCTTCTTCCATCTGTGTGCTATGGGAATTGCCGGGGCTATGGGTGCTGCTGAGTCAGCTTGTGATGCTCGTTGGCCAAGATATAGCAGCTCCAGCGAGAAAATTTAAAGGGAAGCACTTCCAGACACATGCTAAAAGAGCCAGGCAGATTAGCTTGTGGTGAATGATTCGTACCTGCTCTTCAATATCCTGGCAACACCCCCTCCCCTCAAATAAAGACTGCAGCTCATAGGAAAGAGAGTCAACTTGCAGTGCTTGTCTAGAGAAGATAGATTTGCTACATGCACTGCATCACCACTGGCCGATCACACCTGAACCATATCAGAGGCCCATGCATGGGAGGGGGTGGTGCACAAGTGCAATTGCAGGCCAGATTATGTTGGATTTCCTGGAGGCCACACAATAGAGGAGGCCATAACACATGTGGCATATGAGGAGGCTTATATTTTGGAGGCATACTTGGGGGAGGGCCTACAAAGAACCTACCCTACTGGTGGGCATGACTATTGAGCATAATGCAGTTTCAAGTTTCAAGTTTTATTGGATTTATATGCCGCCCCTCTCCGAAAACTCGGGGCGGCTAACAACAATCATAGACAATATACAATAATAATCCAATACTAAAAGCAAATTAAAACCCCTTAATATAGAAGGGGGGGGGGCAGAAAGAGAAGCAGGAAGACAGACAAGGAATCTTCAGAACAAGACTAAATATCTTCACCAAATCAGTCTCCCTCCCGTTCCAACCCATCTTCTTTCAGATCCCATAGAGCATACAAGGGCCCCTCGAGGCCTCAGCCCAGGTGGAGGCACTCCGACATAGAACTTTACAAAGGATCTGTGAGAGAGCAAAGGTGGCAACACAGATTTCACAGGACTCCAGGGAGAATCCAGGGCAGGTACTAGCAGGATCAGAAGGGGATACCTTGGCACTAGATGCCACAGATATGTCCAGAACACAAGGAAACCTATGGGACACATTGGAAGCCCAAGAGATCAGGGACCCCCAGGAGGTTCAGCCCAATCAGGCCCTTACTCATCAAGAACCAGTGGGTCCTAGCCAGACTCTAGAGGAGACACAGTAGCCCCTAAGCTAGTCTTTGATCCAGCCAACCTCTGTGCTCTCATGGCAGAAGCCTTCCCACAGGCTCTTTCTGCTTGCCTTCAATCTTTCCTGGGGGAGAAATCTATATCTACCTCTTCCTCATCTTTATCCAAGCCATGAATTAAGAATCCCTCTAAGTAGAGACACCTTGCCAATAGGGCCGGTTCTGATGATTCTTCTGAGGAATCATGCCTCAGTGGATCCAGGAAGAGATCCAGAAAGAAGACAATTCCAGATGGAATCTGTCAGAGGACCCACAGATTAGCCTTTAACAAGCAGATTATTTGCCCCAATTTATTTAAATCATTGTTATTTAAGAATCGAGTGGCAGCCGGTATGAAATTACCTACTTCATCTTCAGCCCAGGATGATCAGGCAAACCCACTTTTTCATCCTCGATCCCTGGGCAATTGAGTATCCTTGGCCACCATAGAGTGATGTTTCGGAAGTGCCATTGCCATGGCCTATGAGATACCCAGTCTTCCAACTCCAGCCGGCATTACAGCACACTCCACCAGGAGTGCAGCCACTTCAGTGGCTTGGTCCACGCAGGCATCTCTAGCAGGCAGGGGCTCCTCTTCACTGGAGCTACAGGAACGCTGCCAGCCACCGGCACAGGTGTGTGCGCGTCTGGTGGGTGCCCATTGGCATGAGATTAGGCTTCTGCACCTGCGCTGGAAACCAAATCTCGCATGAGAACATGCATGTGAGCTAGATTTTGGTGATTTTCATTGAGATTTTTGCACAAAAGCAAAAAATCAGCAAAACTCACCAACATCTCACTCGCACGTGCATCCTCATGTGAGATTTGGCTTCCGGCTATGTACAGAAGCTGAATCTTTCACCAACATGCACGCACGCACGCCGGTCATCTGGAGCTGGGTGCACAGCTCAATTTTTGCTACCGAGACACTGTACGTGGGCTCACCCTTCCTAGTTTATCAGTCACTACAAAATTGATTCCTACACGTGTGCGGCAGGAGATTACTGCAGAAAGTGTTGGACACTCATTCAGTGCATCAGACACTCGCCCCTCCCTAGGACCTCTGCTTTAGTATGTCTCATTCTGAAGGCTGGTTCCACCCCAGGATGCAAAATAGGTGTTGTAATCTTACCTGAACACCTCTTCTCATCAGATGGAACCAGCCTTCAGTCTCACCCTTGTTTTCTACCTCTGTTTTTCTCTATCACATGCTATTTCTTGTATCTTGGCAACAAGCCACAGGTAAGGGAGTCCACACAGCTTAGAGGATACCACTAAGCCACCACATTCGAGTCTAGTCTTCAGGATTCGTCAGATCTGTTTTCTTCATGACTACTTGTTGGTTTACTCAAGAGGTTTTGAGGGTTTTAGCTAGTTTGTGTGGTATGGTGATGCCACGTGGTTGTGATGGTGTCTTGGTTGTTTTTGAGATAAGGTAGAGGATAGATAGGTAGATAGGTAAATATCTTTCTTGGTGGTATCCTTTTCATACATTGTATTGTTATGCTGTAGTGAGTTCAGTGATCAGCCTTTTAAAAAAAAATTAAGCTGCATGTGTATCCATTCTATTGGAACAGGTTGTATATGTGATCAATTTCCTTTTTCTGTTGTTTCAAGTTGCTGCACTGAATGTGAACTTATCTGAATAACATTCTAATACAGCTCCTTTTGTGGGAAGTTGGGTTGTTAATTTGGTAGTGGAGCATTTGATTAGTGTGGGATGTTTTTTCTGCAACAATCCAGAACACTGAGGTTCACAGCTGCTAAACAAACTCCATAGGTACAATGCTTTGACCTCCAATTATACTTGTCTTCCAAAAGCTTCTAACAGAGGAGTTTTTCCAGGGGGTATATGTGGGTTGATGCCAGATGCTATTTGAAAAGTACCTTTGTATATTTTTTTCTATTATATTTTTAATTCTAATTGTCGTTACTAAGATGCTAAGATTGCATATGATTGAAATAGGATGTACAGGGGTGGACAAAAAAATGGAAACAGTTGACTTTTTGGCATCATAATGTTTGAACATGTTCAAATCAATCAAAACTTGACATATTTTAATGTTTTTTTAAAAAAAATCTGTTATTTGATATGTTTTTTTAAACTACCTTTTTGCTTTACAAAAAATTAAGGAAATTGGTTATAACCTTCTAGAAATGGCAGACCTCTCAGACTTTCAAAGAGGCCAAATTGTTGGTGCTCGAATGGCAGGTGCTAGTGTAACAGAAAGTGCCCAAATGTTTGGCGTTTCAAGAGGTAATGTTTCAAAAGTAATGACTGCTTTTGAAAGAGAAGGGAAAATGTCCTCAGCCAAGCAGAGGTCTGGTCGAAAGTCGAAGTTGTCTGAGAAGAGACCGTTGGACTCTAAAGCGAATTGTTAGAGCGGATCGCAAGACTACAGTTCCTAAAATCACTGCAGAGCTCAATAGACACGTACAGAACCCAGTTTCCACAAAAACTGTTCGAAGGGAGTTTCACAAATCTGGGTTCCATGGAAGAGCTGCAATTAGAAAACCTTTGCTCTCAAAGACAAATGTTTCAAAGCGTTTAGAGTGGTGTAGAAACCACCAGAAATGGTCCCTCGAGCAGTGGCAAAGTGTGATTTTCTCTGACGAATCATTATTGTTTACCCTTTTTTCCAACCTCCAACCGTGTTTACGTTTGGAGATAGTCAAAAGAATCATTTCATCCAGACTGCCTTCACCCAACTGTCAAACATGGCGGGGGTTCAGTGATGATCTGGGGTGCTATTTCTTGGAAATCCGCCAGGCCAATGATTTCCCTTCATGGAAGAATTAACAGCCATCACTATTTAGGACTTTTGGCCGACCAAATTCATCATATGGTTCAAGAACTGTTTGTTTGTTTGTTTGTTTGTTTATTTATTTATTTTTTTATTTTTTTATTTTTTTATTTATTTATTGGATTTGTATGCCGCCCCTCTCTGTAGACTCGTGGTGGCTAACAACAATGATAAAAACAACATGTAACAATCCAACCCAATACTAAAATAACTAAAAAAAAACCTTATTATAAAAACCAAACATACATACAGACACACCATGCATAAATTGTAAAGGCCTAGGGGGAAAGAATATCTCAGTTCCCCCATGCCTGACGGCAGAGGTGGGTTTTAAGAAGCTTACGAAAGGCGAGGAGGGTGGGGGCAATTCTAATCTCTGGGGGGGGTTGGATCCAAAGGGCCGGGGCCGCCACAGAGAAGGCTCTTCCCCTGGGTCCCGCCAAATGACATTGTCTAGTTGACAGGACCCGGAGAAGGCCCATCTTTCAAGATGATAATGCACCAATGCTTAGAGCAAGAAGTGTTAAAGAATGGCACAAGGAACACTCTAATGAAGTTCAGCATCTCATCTGGCCACCACAATCAACAGACCTCAACATTATTGAGCATTTATGGTCAATTTTAGAGATTCAAGTAAAAAGTTGATTTCCACCACCAATCGTCTCTAAAAGAACTGGAGGATGCTTTAACTGAAGAATGGGCTAAAATTCCTTTGGAAACAATTCACAATTTGCATGAATCAATACCTCGGAGAATTGAGGCTGTATTTGCTGCAAAAGGTGGACCAACACCATATTAAAAGATATTTTGATGATTTTTCAAGGTGTTTCCATATTTTTTCCACCCCCTGTATACATGATTGATAAGTAAATAATAAAAATAAATATTCTATTTTTGTTATCCATATTTTCAGTCAATATGAGTAACATGTCTAAGCTCATACTTCACTCCAGTTGTATTTGATGTTTGTTTTTTGCTAGTATTTGTCTAAATCTTTTTCTCCTCTACAATGCTTGGAGAGTCCAAGCATGGGTTAATTCTGTCTGATTGGCCAGAGATTGAGTAGCAAATTCTTTGGCCATGCCACTTCCACCTGGCTGAGCTTCAGCTTTCAACTCAGTCAGCCTAGAGAGAAACGAAATTTATTTATCGAGATTGGAATTTCAAAAGCAACCAGAGACCTGGATTTTTCATCAGGGCAATTTTTCCACCAGAGCTCAATGCATCCTCATTGGAGTGCTGCGGCAGGCATGACTTGGAATTTCTTGCCAGGATCTACCAAGGACCGTTAAGGCTCCATTTCCGCATCACAGGGGAGCGACAGCAGAGCCAGCAGCCGGGCCGCTCAATTCCTTAGGTCCTGCAGTCTGAAAAGCAGCGCCTCCACTCCCCTTGCACCTATGCTGAGACAGACCGAGGCTTCGGTTCTACAACAAGCAGAGGCTGCCTAGGTTGTGCTTTGGAAACCATGTTGCCTGTTTCATGCCAATTGCTGAGTTGCGGCGCTTGCAGATGTGTTGTCGGTTTCACATCTTCTAACTGCTGCTGGTTGTACTTACAAACCATGTTGTCATTTTGGCGCAGATTTCCCTACCTGGTATTTACAGGGAGTATTGAGGATTCCCTCAGTTCATCTTACCAGCATTTCCTCAGGGACATCAGCCAGCCTTACTATTGCAAAGGAGATTCTTCCCAGGTTTGGGATTTGCCCCAGATTTGAATTAAGGCTAGCAGCAGCAAGACATCAGTAGCAGTTCGAACACTTCCAAAAAGGCAAACTGATTCATTTTGCACAACAGTAATTCAGCTGACTCTTTCCCCAGACAGCAGAGATCAGAGGCTTCTGATTCCAGAAGGGCCAGGTCAGCTTCAAATGGGACTTCTACTGAACCAAGCTAAATATTCTAGGGAAAACTCATCTGAGAAGGATGCCAAGGGAAAGGGGAACTTCCTCTTCTATTCTGGCCTCCAGGAAGGACGTCTTTGTGACGTCAAAGCTCCGCCCTTGGAATTCCCTATTGGGATTCCCACCTCCTTTCCATCCTCCAGATCGGCCGAAAATGCTGCTGCCGATTGCAAAAGCGGCGCTCCACTGGGTGGTGGCGCCCGGCTGTAACCTTCTGAAACAGCTGGGCGCTTCTCGGCGGCCACCCGAACACGAAAAGTTCGGGTTCGGGAGAACGCCAAGAAGCCCCTCGGCTGTTTTAAAAGGTGACAGCCGGGCGGTGGCGCCCAGCAGAGCGCCATTTTGCGATTTCCCCCCTTTGCATGCATTAATCGCATTTACATTGTTTCCTATGGGAAACAATGTTTCGTCTTACAAACTTTTCGCCTTACGAACCTACTTCCGGAACGAATTAAGTTTGTAAGACGAGGTATTACTGTATTTTCTTTTTAATTGTGACTGCTTCAACTGTATGTTATGTACTAACCATTTCCTAAGAGGTAATGAGATGTTTTCATTATTTAATTTTTTCAGGTTGCAATAGGAATGAAATTCATAAGAAAAACTAATTACAATTCAGATTTCATTTATACCAATGAAAGTGGGGAATGTACTATAATGGGAATTTTAAGTACCATACTCTACCGGTAGTAGAAGTGATTGATATCTGTTCCTGTTTCTATTTTTATTCAGTTTCTTCCTCATTCCATTTCATGTCAAAGTACACATGGTGTTCAAGACTAGTAAAGTAAGGAACATTCATTTTTAAGGAGTCAGAAGCAAGCATTTGGCAGAATAAGTGAATTTATGATAAGGGTATACATTAACAATGTTTTGCCAATTCCTTAAAGTATTTGTTTTCAATAAATTTGTGACTACTGAGTGGGAATATGGTGTAATTTTTGGGATGTTGTTATATTTGCTGGCTAGCCTACTTTGAAATTATGATCGTGCTCTTTAACATTTATAGGATAACACTACATTTAAAATTAAAATTTGAACTAAACTACTACAGCAGTATTAAAAAAATAAATGAACTTTTGTATGAACATTGCCTAGATTATCAGTTTCCCCATGAAAACACAATTTGAGTCTTCAGAAATTCATATGGATTTTACACGGTCCCCCAGAATTCCTCCAGATGATGACACATACATACACCCTCCAGATGATGACACATACATACATTTTCCTCTAGTACAGTGGTTCTCAACCTGGGGGTCGGGACCTCTTTGGGGGTTGAACGACCCTTTCACAGGGGTCGCCTAAGACCCAGGGAAAAGACAAATTTCCCACGGTGTTAGGAACTAAAGCTTCTATTCTGGCTCCTTGGAACATATTTTTACAGTCCGACCAATCAGGCGTTTACATTGGGGGTGTCCCTCTGACCTTCCTGCCAATCAGCGTAAAGCTCTGTTGGGAGAATTAGCACTAGACTTATGGTTGGGGGTCACCACAACAAGAGGAACTGTATTAAGGGGTCGCGGCATTAGAAAGGTTGAGAACCACTGCTCTAGTAGTAAGTAACATCAAGCAGGAAAAAATAAATACAGTATACATATTCACTTTCTATCATATGTTCAATCAAACCTTATAATGCTTTTTAGTAAATAAAAAAGTGTAGACTATAATACTAACCATTGTTGGATCCATGCTATTTTTATTTTATACTCATGTTATTTTATGGAATGGTGCAAACTATATAGAAACTGTCTTACAAGTCTGCATCCCACTATTAGGAAATACAGTACATGCATTAAGTGCATCTGAACTTCTTGGAACTGGAACTGATCCTAACTTATTTATTTTCAGCTTTGGATAAATCACAGTCGAAGCAGGATGGAGGCTTTAAAAATAATTGGAGCTGTGATCATTCAGAAGAAAGTGAAGGAGATACAGAGAAAGAGTAAGGATATTTTACTCTAGGCTGTTGAAAAATATATAATAGAAGCCTTGAATAATAATTCATTAGTAATAATAAGGTATTAATTGTTTTCAAAATATGCTATTCCTTATTCCAAAATGCTATAAATTAACATTTTAACATTCCTAGAATTTATAATGGAGGTATGAATGAATTAAGGACTGTATTTAATTTAGATTTTAAAAATGAGATTCTCATTTTAGAAATACTGCAGACATAATATTTACAATTGTTCACTTTATGCCTTCTACATTTTACTTACTAATGTTTGAAAACTATAAACCATGTAGGGACATTATCTAGTGAATTCTATCTAAATCTACCGGAAAGGTTTTTTTCTCTTTTTTGCCTGCACATGCAATATAAATTAAGAAATATTGCCATGGTTATAAAGTCTGAGATTCTTAGGTAAGAAACATATATTCAATTGAACAGTCTTGAAACCAAAAGTTCATTTCCTGTAATTAGATTTATATGAGACTGAATTGCAGGGGCCCCATATGCATGCGGGGGGGGGGGCATGCGGGAGCCACATGCATAGGGGTGGGCTGCATAGGCGGGGGCAGCACATGCTTTGTATTTTGGGGGTTCAGGAGTATGGAAAAAGCAGGCGCTCAGAAGAGCAAGTTGCGTTTGGGTGAGGATCATTATTGAGTAGCGTAGTTCAACAGGGAGGCTAGTGTAGGGAGACCTGTTTGGATGGACCTGTGTGGGGTGAGTCCCTCCTAATTCAACTCCCTGGGGCTGCCAGTTACAGCATACAAGTAGAGGAGAAGCATGAAGTGCTTTTCATGCCCCCTGGCTTGTTCGCTGTGGGAAAAATAGAGCATTCGGAAGAGCTTGGTGGACAGGCTCTGTTTCCGGTGGGCGTTCATTGTCGGGGCATGTAGTTCATCCCACAGGCTATCATAGGTAGACCATTAGCAATCTGTGCGGGTCACAGCAGCAGAGTCAGACGACACAACATATCCCTCGCTACCCACGTTGCTGTATTCTGGACCTCTTATAGCTTTCAAGTGCACTTAATCAAGTGCAATTTAATTCATTTTAATATCACTAGGGGGTTTTGTAATTAATGGATGATTGGGGTAAATATGGGACGAATGATTGGTATGAATGCAATGGTTGGGGCGGGTGGGATTATGGTATGAATGTGATAAATGGAAGCAGTATGAATGATAGACTTTGCCCACCTGACGCCGGAGAGGCGGGAGGGGAGGGGGCACTAATCTCTGGGGAGACAGAGGGTCAGAATATTCCTGTGTTGCTGGGGAGAGGCAGATATGGCGGGGGCCGCGGAGTTAGCCGTTCCAGGGGAACGAGGGACCGTTGCTTAATAACGATCCCTTGTTCTGGCTCCGTGAGCCCAATCTTGGGTACTGGTGATGAGTGTAACTCTGGCCCTGGGCTCAGGTTGCTGCTGCTTAATGCCAGGTCGGTGGTAAATAAAGCTCTCCTCATCCGGGATCTGATCCTGGATGAGGAGGCCGACCTGGCATGTATTACTGAAACCTGGCTGGGCCCAGAGGGAGGTGTTCCTCTCTCTGAAATCTGCCCAGCTGGGTTTCAGATATGGCATCAACCTCGACCCCAGGGAAGGGGGGGAGGAGTGGCTATTATAGCCAGGGAGAGCCTTTGCCTACGTGGACTCATTGCTCCGGAAATTGCGGGTTGCGAGTCACTCTTGATGAAGTTGGACTTAGGGGTTCAGGTGGGCTTATTTCTCACGTACCTGCCTCCCAGCTGCGTGTCAAAAGCCCTGCCTGTGCTACTCGAGGAGGTAGCCGGGTTGGTGGTAGAGTTCCCAAGACTTATTGTCTTGGGGGACTTCAACCTGCCGTCACTCGGCGAAACCTCTGGGCTGGCACAGGAGTTCATGGCCACCATGACAGCCATGGACCTGACTCAAGTAGTACAGGGTCCGACTCATGAAGGGGGGCACGCACCCGACATGGTATTCTTTCCGAGCAATTGAGTAATGGTCTGAGACTAAGGGGCTTAGAAGCAGTGCCTTTGTCATGGTCAGACCATTTTCTACTACGGCTTGACTTCCTGGCTCCAATCCTTCCCCGCAGGGAGGCGGAACCAATTAAGATGTTCCGCCCCAGACGCCTGATGGACCCAGAGGGCTTTCAGACGGCGCTTGGGGTTATTCCAGAGGCACTTGTCCACAGTTCGGCAGAGTCTCTTGCGAAAGCCTGGAACGAGGCTGCAGCAGAGGCTCTTGACCGGATTGCGCCTTTGCGACCTCTCCGTGGCGCTAGACCCCGTAGAGCTCCATGGTTCAACGAGGAGCTCCGGGAGTTGAAACGCCAGAAGAGACGTCTAGAGAAGCGATGGAGGAAGAGTAGGTCTGAATCTGATCGAACACTTGTAAGAGCTTTTATTAAGACTTACAAAGTGGCGCTCAAGGCGGCAAGATGCGCGTACCATGCCGCCTTGATTGCATCAGCGGAATCCCGCCCGGCCGCTCTGTTTAGGGTGACCCGCTCCCTTCTTAATCAGGGGGGAGTTGGGGAGCCCTTGCAGAGTAGTGCCGAGGACTTTAACACGTTTTTCGCTGATAAAGTCGCTCGGATTCGGGCCGACCTCGACTCCAATTGTAAAACAGAGTCGACTGACAACGAGTCAGTCGAGGTGACTGGGGCACGTACTTGTCCACCTGTCTGGGAAGAGTTTGATCTGGTGACACCTGATGAAGTGGACAAGGCCATTGGAGCTGTGAGTTCCGCCACCTGTTTACTGGATCCGTGTCCCTCCTGGTTGGTTTCGGCCAGCAGGGAGGTGACACGGAGCTGGGCCCAGGAGATTACCAACGCTTCCTTGGGGAGGGGAGTTTTTCCATCACTCTATAAAGAAGCGCTTGTGCGCCCCCTCCTCAAGAAGCCCTCCCTGGACCCAACAACTATCGTCCAGTCTCCTTTATGGGGAAGGTTGTCGAGAAGGTGGTGGCACTCCAGCTCCAGCGGTCCTTGGAAGAAGCCGATTATCTAGGTCCCCAGCAGTCGGGTTTCAGGGCCGGTTACAGCACGGAAACCGCTTTGGTCGCGTTGATGGATGATCTCTGGCGGGCCCGGGACAGGGGTTTATCCTCTGTCCTGGTGCTCCTTGACCTCTCAGCGGCTTTCGATACCATCGACCATGGTATCCTTCTGCACCGGCTGGAGGGGTTGGGAGTGGGAGGCACTGTCCTTCAGTGGTTCTCCTCCTACCTCTCTGGCCGGTCGCAGTCGGTGTTAGTGGGGGGCCAGAGATTGACTCCTAGGTTTCTCCCTTGTGGGGTGCCTCAGGGGTCGGTCCTCTCCCCCCTGCTATTCAACATCTACATGAAACCGCTGGGCGAGATCATCCAAGGACATGGGGTGAGGTATCATCAATATGCGGATGATACCCAGCTTTACATCTCCACCCCATGCCCAGTCAACGAAGCGGTGGAAGTGATGTGCCGGTGCCTGGAGGCTGTTGGGGCCTGGATGGGTGTCAACAGACTCAAGCTCAACCCGGATAAGACGGAGTGGCTGTGGGTTCTGCCTCCCAAGGACAATCCCATCTGTCCGTCCATCACCCTGGGGGGGGAATTATTGACCCCCTCAGAGAGGGTCCGCAACTTGGGCGTCCTCCTCGATCCACAGCTCACATTAGAACAACATCTTTCAGCTGTGGCGAGGGGGGCGTTTGCCCAGGTTCGCCTGGTGCACCAGTTGCGGCCCTATCTGGACCGGGACTCATTGCTCACAGTCACTCATGCCCTCATCACCTCGAGGTTCGACTACTGTAATGCTCTCTACATGGGGCTACCTTTGAAAAGTGTTCGGAAACTTCAGATCGTGCAAAATGCAGCTGCGAGAGCAGTCATGGGCCTACCTAGGTATGCCCATGTTTCACCATCACTCCGCAGTCTGCATTGGTTGCCGATCAATTTCCGGTCACAATTCAAAGTGTTGGTTATGACCTTTAAAGCCCTTCATGGCATCGGACCAGAATATCTCCGAGACCGCCTCCTGCCGCACGAATCCCAGCGACCGATTAGGTCCCACAGAGTGGGCCTTCTCCGGGTCCCGTCAACTAAACAATGTCGGTTGGCGGGCCCCAGGGGAAGAGCCTTCTCTGTGGCGGCCCCGGCCCTCTGGAACCAACTCCCCCCGGAGATTAGAACTGCCCCTACTCTTCCTGCCTTCCGTAAACTCCTTAAAACCCACCTTTGCCGTCAGGCATGGGGGAACTGAAACATCTCCCCCTGGGCACGTTTAATTTATGCATGGTATGTCTGTGTGTGTGACTGTTAGCATATGGGGTTTTTTAAATATTTAAATATTTTAAATTTGTCTGATTGCTTATGATTTGTTTTTTACATGTTGTGAGCCGCCCCGAGTCTTCGGAGAGGGGCGGCATACAAATCTAAGTAATAAAATAATAAATAAACTTCAAGATTGCACATAGCAATCATATGTCAACCAATCATAACTATGAACTGATTGCTAAGCAACTCAAATGAGATCACATGACCATTGTTTGGGGAACATTTTATTATGGCCAGAATTGCTTTATGGGCCATAAAGCATCCTTTCGAGGCAATTGTAATAGTTGTTGAATGTCCATCCATAAGTCAAGGACTACATGTGCTGGATTTCAGCAGCTACCCGGTGTCTACCTGGGAGAACAGTTAATGTTCCAGAATTATTTGGAACATCAGGTGGTACCCATACTGATTTCTAGGGGAAATAATTTATATAGGATAGGTGCTGGGACAGAAAAAGCTTATTTCCTAGATGTCAACAAATGATGTTGTTTAACAGAGGGGGTCGGGAGTGTGCCCATTCTCCTCAGTCTTGGAGTGAGCAGAAACAATGGGAGATAGACAGTTCCTCAAATAATTAAGTTTTATTGATTGATTGATTTGATTTGATTTGATTTGATTTGTATGCCGCCCCTTTCCGCAGACTCCTTTATAGATAATAATGAGCATCTGGAATTGTCCCTATATGACCGTAGCAACTAGTACAGGTCATAGAGCAATGGAATCATATGGCATAACAGACCATTTCCATCACTACCTGCATTGCCATATTCTGGATCTGTTATAGCCTCTAAATGTTCTTTAAAGGCAGCTTGTTACTAATGCATATTAATGCATAGTAAGTGTAATATAATAATAATTCTTAAATGTTCACTGAATGATAGTTTAACTGGTACCTTATCAGTGAAAGCTATAACACACATATATAAAACACACATATATAAAAAGAAAATTATTGTAACATGCTGTATTTGAGAGTGACACAAAGAGTTGGGCTAGTTGGAAATGTGACAATGTATTTAAAGTACTCTACAGGTCAAATCGCTTTCTTAGCATTATACACTACCTGATTGCTGAAAACCTTATTGATTCATTCTGATAATTTCTAACTACTTATTTTCTCTGGCCATGCTTACAAAACATATGAAGGTAGAATTCAATTATAATTTTGATATAACTGGTATGTTTCTTCACAGAAACAATTACACAACACACACACACACACACACACATTAATGAATGAATGAACTGTTTTGTTCTCTGGATGCTTTCTCTGCAGAATCCTAGCTAAACTTGCTATCTTAGGGCTGAGCCATTGCATCATACTGACCTAATGCTAATAGTGATTTCAGCATTCTACTTACCCTGGTAGCTCATATGGTTGTGCATTTCTTTCTTCTCAGGTCATTAGGAAAGTCTGCTTTTCTTTTTCCCCCTGATGTTGCTTCCTTATGTTTTGTTCTGAAGCAGATTTCAATTTTTGGTTTGTATTGATTAATTTATTGCTCTGAAATCATTTTAAGGATGTATGGTGTAGAATTAAAGACATTGGGCTGGAAACTGGGAGACTGAGTACTAGTATTGACTTAGGTTGGAAACGAGGTAGGTTGCTTTGTGCCAGTCACACACATCTGCTCTTGGACAACTACAATTGCAGAAGATTACCCCTCACCCCCCAACACTGAGTTTCATTGAAAGACTATAATATAGCAACAATATTAAACTTGTCAAATAGGTAACAAAGGGAAATGGAGATTTGAGAGAATATTTTATACGTTGCAGGTTTGAATTCTCCAATGCTAAAATGTTGAATGTTATAAGTCCTATTTTTGAAATAAAATTCTATATAAACTTCAACTTTAAATAAAAAGCTTCCCCGAGTCCGCAAGGAAAGGGGCAGCCTATAAATCTAATGAAATAAATAAAATAAAATAGTGATGTTAATCTAAAGAAAAAAAATTAAATGAAAATATTTTGTAACGATTGTTGAAATCTGGTTCTGTTGTCTTAATCTATGTCAGTTGGTGAAAGTTTAAATATATTTTCTTCTTATGTGTAGTGAAGCCAATTTGCTGTCATTGGATGAAAGCGATGAAACTTGCAGTCCCAATGGTGAAAGAAAAGTGAGTGTATAAAATATAATGTACATGTACTCACTTTACAAATGCCATATCACATGAGATCTTATATCTATTTACTCTGAGGTAATTCTGATATAGTCTTCGACTTACAACAACAATTAACGGCCAGAATTTCCATGATGAAAGAAGGCAGTTGTTAAATGAGTCACTTTTGCCATGGTTGTTAAACAATTCACTGCAATTAAGTGAACCATGTGGTGGTTATGAAGCCAGCTTCCCCCAATAACTTTGCTTGTCAGAAACTGCTAGGCAAGTCTCTCCTCTTGAGATTAGATTTAGGGGTTCAGGTGGGCTTGTTGTTAACATACCTGCGTCCCAGCTATGTTGCAGCAACCCTGCCTGTGCTGCTCAAGGCGGTAGCCGGGCTGGCAGTGGAATTACCCAGACTTGCGGTCCTGAGGGATTTTAACTTAATGTCGCTCGGCGAAACCTCAAAGACAGTGCAGGAGTTCATGGCTTCCATGACAACCATGGACCTGACCCAGGTAATTCAGGGTCCAATTCATAGAGGGGGTTATTCACTCAACTTGACATTTCTCTCAAAGCAGTGGAAAAATGATCTGGTTTTAAGGGGTATAGTCATCTCACCCTTGTCATAGGCAGATCACTTCCTGTTAAGGCTGGACTTTGATCGATTAATCCCCCACCGCAGGGAGGTGGAACCAATTAGGAGGTTCCTCTCCAGATGCCTAATGGACCTGGAAGGGTTCCAGAGGGAGCTTGGGGAAATTCCTGACTCGTTTGTCCGTAGTCCGGCTGAGTCTCTGGTGACAGCATGGAACAAGGCCACATTGGCAGCTCTGGACCAGATTGCTCCTGAGAGGCCTTTCCAAGGTAGCAGACCCTGGAGATCTCCTTGGTGTACTGAGGAGCTCCGAGGAATGAAACGCCAGAAGAGATGCCTAGTGCAAGCATGGGGGGACAGTAATTCTGAATCTAACCGAGCATGGGTAAGAGCCTACATTAGGACTTATCTTGTGTCGATAGAGGCGGCAAAGTCTGCGCATGTTACTGCCTTTATTGTGTCTACAGATTCTCACCCAGCCGCCCTGTTTAGGGTAACCCGCTCGCTCCTTAATGGGATCAGTGGTGGAACCCTTGCAGGAGCGTGCTGAGGAATTTGTTCAGTTTCTTGCAGATAAAGTCGCTCAGATTCAGAACGATCTGGACTCCAATTGGACAATTCAGACCGAGGTGACAGGGTCAGGTCTTAGTTCCACCATTTGGGAAACGTTTGGCCTGGTGATCCCTGAGGAAGTGGACAAGGCCATGGGAGCTGTGAGTTCCTCTACCTGCTTACTAGACCCGTGCCCTTCCTGCCAGTCAGGAGGTGACACGCGGCTGGATCCAGGCATTGATTAAGGCTTCCTTGAGCAAGGGGTCATTGCCGCAGCCTTTGAATGAGGCAGTTGTACAACGACTCCTCAAGAAACGGTCTCTGCATCTAGCCGAATTGAAGAACTGTAACCTGCCCTTTTTGGGTAACGTTGTTGAGAAGGTGGTGGCACTCCAGCTCAGACGGTCCTTGGAAGAAGCTGATTAGCTGGATTCCTTTCAATCCGGTTTCAGGACTGGTCACAGCACGGAAACAGCTTTGGTCATGCTGATGGATGATCTCTGGTGGACTCGGGATAGGGCACATTCTTCTATCCTGATGCTCCTCGACTTCTCAGTGGTCTTTGATACCATCGACCATGGTATCCTTCTGCGACGACTGGAGGGATTGGGAGTGGGAGGCACTGTTTTACGGTGGTTCTCCTCCTATCTCTCCGGTCGTTCGCAGTCAGTGTTAGTGGGGGGGCAGAGGTCCACCGCTTGACCTCACCTTTGTGGGGTGCCGCAGGGGCCTGTCCTCTCCCCCCTATTATTTAATATCTACATGAAGCTACTGGGCAAGGTCATCCGATGGCATGGGGTGAGGTATCACCAGTACGCTGATGATACCCACTTATATATCTCCACCCTATGCCAATTCAGTGAAGCAGTGGATGTGATGTGCCGGTGCCTGGAAGCTGTAAGGATCTTTATGGGGGTCAACAGGCTCAAGCGCAACCCTGACAAGACCCAAGTGGCTGTGGGCATTTCCTGCTAAGGACTCTTCGATCTGTCTGTCAATTGTTCTGGGAGGGGAAAAACTCCCCCTCAGATAGGGTTCACAACTTGGGCATCCTCTTGGACCCACACCTTTCAGCTGTGGCCAGGGGGCTTTTGTCGAGGTTTGCCTGGTTCACCAGTTGTGGCCCTATTTGGACCAGGAGGCTCTGCGCACAGTCACTCAGGCCCTCATCACCTCCCATCTCAATTATTGCAATGCGCTCTACAAGGGGCTACCCTTGAAAAGTGTGTGGAGACTGCAAATAGTCCAGAATGCAGCCGCGAGAGCTGTTATGGGTATGCCTCGGTATACCCATATAACACCTGTGCTCCGTGAACAGCATTGGCTTCCTATTAGTCTCCGGGCATAATTCAAGGCATTGGTTATTACCTATAAAGCCTTATATGGCTCAGGGCCAGATTATCTACGGGACCGCCTCCTGCCACATACCTCTCCCAGAGACCCATAAGAGCACACAGAGTTGGCCTCCTCCAGGTCCCGTCGACTAAACAATGTAGGTTGGGAGGACTGTGGGGGAGGGCCTTCTCTGTGGCTGCCCCGGCTCTATGGAACCAACTACCCCCCGATGTCCATACTGCTCCCACCCTACTGGCCTTCCACAAGGCCACAAAGACTTGGCTTTGCAGCCAGGCCTGGGGGCCATGAATTGTCCATCTTTCATGGCCAAATTTTTATTTTATGAATGGTGTGCATGCATAAGAGTTGATTGCTTTTTTATATAAATGGGTTTTATCGAGGTTAGTTTTTTAGAGTTTATATTCGACTTCTTTTTATTGCTGTAACTTTTTGTATTGTTATCATGTTGTAAGCCGCCCTGAGTCCTTCAGGATTGGGCAGCATGGAAGTCGAATAAATAAATAAAATAAATAAATGAATACTTTTGAGACAGCATGAAAAGGCCTGAAAATGTTTTATATTTGAAAGCTTGACAGAAATATAATTTCCTATTTTGATATGATGGTTTGTGTTGTTTTATTTCAGCCATGTCGCCATCGCTTAGTAGGTTTTGGAGGCAGAAATGAGGTCTTAAGGACATACAGCAGACGAAAAAAAAGTGACACTCCTGGAACTTTAAAAAGCAACCCAACTGGATTTAACATATCGGGAAGCGGAAGGAAAATATGGTGTAGTGCTTTCAGATGATCTCTAAATTGTTTAATATGTGGTGTATGTCTGTAGGAAATGCTAGTTATAAGAGTGCTGCTAACATTGCTAACAGTATTTCCACTTTGGTGATGTATTTTAAGCAAGTATAAAAGACATCTATTGTAGTATCAAATATTATTGTAGATATTGGAATATATAACTATTTATAAAAATGTCTAAACTACACAGAATGAACAGATAGGAGTGCGCTATTTGTGCTATTGAAAAATCGAGGGGAAAATTTCCCTTTTCCAAGTAAAGCTTACAGTGTAGCCAATGATGTTTGCATTATTAGCAAAAGAATTGCTTGTGAATATATCTTCTATTGCCAGTATCTTCAGTTGCTATGTTGAGTTATACGATGAAACATCACAGAATGCAAGCAACAAAATGAGACTTAATCTCCTGAAGACTTATCTGTTCCAATGATAGTATTATGCTACTAATTCTTTGTGGTGTGCTTTTAAATAAGAGCTATGGCCACATTTTTCCAACAAAAGAATATATACCATAGACTTAATGTCTGCTTTCCAGAAAATGTTGGCTGGAGCTTTTGTTGCATCATTTTTAAAAAAATTCTGGAGCATTGTGTTTTAAATTTTGCAACTATGCCAATTCCTATAAAAATAACTATATTGAGCAAACATTCAAATAATTGTTCTCTTTCCCTTCCAACCACAGCAGCCACAATCTTCCTAGTGCCTCAGTTGGAAGAGAAAAAGAAGTTTTTGAAATGCTATCTAGCGAATCAGTTAATGTAAAATTATTTTTCCCTTGACTTTAATAAACTTTAAAACTTTATAATTGTTGCAATGTACCATTGCATATTTGGGTTTAAATACAGTGGTACCTCATGATACAAACCCCTCGCCATGCGAACCACCCCAGATACGAACCCAGGGTTTGGAAATTTTTGGCCTGTTCTTACGAACTTTTTCCATCTTACAAACCCGCCGCCGCCGCCAAGAACCTCCGCCACCCGACTGCCGCTTTTTGAAACAGCCGGGGGGCTTCTTGGCGTCCTCCTGAACCCGAACGCCAAACCCGAACTTCCAGGTTCGGCGTTCGTGAGCCCGCCGAGAAGCCCCTCGGCTGTTTCAAAAGACGACAGCTGGGCGGCAGGGCTTCTCGGCGGCCTCCCGAATGCCGAACCTGGAAGTTCGGCAAAGGTTCGGTTTCGGGAGGCTGCCGAGAAGCCCCGCCACCCGGCTGTCGCTTTTTGAAACAGCCGGGGGGCTTCTCAGCATCCACCTGAACCCGAACACCAAACCCAAACTTCCGGGTTCGGCGTTCGGGAGGCCACCGAGAAGCCCCCCGGCTGTTTCAAAAGGTGACAGCCGGGCGGCGGGGCTTCTCGGCGGCCACCCGAACCCGAACTTTTGCAGAACTTCCGGGTTCGGCATTGGGAGAACGCTGAGAAGCCCCCGGCTGTTTCAAAAGGTGACAGCCGGGCGGCGGCGGTTTTTTTGCGGTTTTTTTTCATTGCACGCATTAATTCATTTTACATTGTTTCCTATGGGACACAATGTTTCGTCTTATGAACTTTTCGCCTTACAAACCTCCCCCAGGAATCAGTTAGGTTCATAAGACGAGGTATTACTGTATTTTAGACCAAAATGATGGTAAATGCTTTATGTTACTTAAATTAGAACAAAAATCAAATTGTTTTGGAAAGTTTTACTAGAGGCCAGTTGCTACTAATTAAGCACTTAAGCATTGCTATGATTAGACAGTGTTTTGGAAGCTCTGATTATTCATTCATTTAGAGAATAAAATGACTGAAGGCTATTTAAAATGAGTTGAGCATTCAGTCTGGTTGTGAATAATAACAATAATACTTTTTCTATTTTATTATTATGTTTGCAGTGTAAATGCTGAAAATATATCCTGTTCCGAATCAGAAGTACAGGCGAGACGTTTCTCTGCTCACACACATAACCGAGTAAAAACAGCAGCACAAAAGTAAGTTCTAAAAGTCATAGACCACCACTCTGACTCTTCTATGTAATTTACTCAGTATTTAAATGTGATTTGCTATTCATAGAATCAGAGATTTGGAAGAGATAGTTGAGGTCATCAAGGTAAGCAATGATAGATGATAATCCATTCTCTGTTTGAAAACCTTAGCAAAAAGAGAACTAACCTTTTTACATGGCACTACAGTGTTCCCTCGATTTTCGCAGGGGATGCGTTCCGAGACCGCCTGCAAAAGTTGAATTTCCGTGATGTAGAGATGCGGAAGTAAATACACTATTTTTGGCTATGAACAGTGTCACAAGCCTTCCCTTAACACTTTAAACCCCTAAATTACAATTTCCCATTCCCTTAGCAACCATTTAGATTATTACTCACTGTTTATTTATTAAAGTTTATTTTTAAAAAAATTTATTAAAGGCGGATGAAAGTTTGGCGATGACATATAACGTCATCGGGCAGGAAAAACCGTGGTATAGGGATAAAAAACCGCAAAGTATTTTTTAATTAATATTTTTGAAAACCGTGGTATAGGCTTTTCGCGAAGTTCGAACCCACGAAAATCGAGGGAACACTGTATATTCTTCTTGCTGAAAGCTATCTTTTGGAGTAATTTCTTCTAATGTCTGATTTGAGCTTGCTTCCTTAATAGTAATAGTAATCTGTTGATAATGTCTTTGTCCTCTGGGGCAATGTAGAACTTAAAAAATTGAGACAGGCTTTCAGAGATTTGAACACTGACATTAGGTTTCCCTTCAGTTATTTCTCTGTAGACAAAGAGGTGTCAAACTCATGTTGTCACATTGTCATCAACTGAAGTATGTGACACCCCCCCTCTTGCTAAACCGTGTGATGCATCCAGCCATCAGGCTGCGAGTTTGAAACCTTGCAGCCCTACTACAACCTGCTATTGATCAAAAATGAGAAAATATTAGTCCAGCAAGATTTATTCATGATAAGTATATGCTGGATGTATGAATGACTGAATTCTATGTACAAAACAATTTCTTTGGAATTTTCTTGGTTTTAAATGTCAGACAGACAGATCTGTAGTTTCTTGGATAATTGTTCTTTTCTAAGATAGGGATAATATGCACCCTCCAGTTATTCTGGATGTATTAAAGATAGTGTATAAGGATTCACCTGAATTTGTCAGCAAGTTCAGTCACTATGCTAAAATGTATTTCCTTTGAACTGGAAGACTTAAATGTATTCATGATTGACAAGTATCCCTGAATATATTTCTATTTCTATCTCATCCTTCATCCTGTTCTTCACAATTTTTCAATAGGATACATACTCTAGTCAGAAGATTAAGCTAAAACACTAGTTGAATGGGCCTGCCCTCCCTTTGGTCTCTAGCATTTTTTTCTCCTTAACTGAGCAATTGATATATTCTTGTATCTTTTTTGAATATTGAGTGTATCTAAAGAAGGCTTTCTTCTTGTATGTGATTTTAAGCTTTGCCAGCTTATTATAGTTCTGTACTAGCTGATTGTGTTGTTCTTAGTGACTTTTCTTGTTAATCTATGTATTTTGTTTGTTTGATTCAGCTTTTCATAAAAGTACTTTGTGTATCCATGTTGGCTCTTTTCAATTGTGCTTTTGGTATCTCCTTTTTGGGGCGGGGAGGGCTTTCCTTTTTCCATTGGTTTCTCCTGCTATTATGCTTTCATTGTTCATGTATTACCCAATACAACTCTAGAGGCTTTAGTTGTTGAAGTATTCAGAATTCCTAAGCTGTGGAATTTAAAGTTGTTAAATAATCACGGACAACTTTAGTTCTTTAACGTTTCCTTGAAGCAAAAATTAGTTGAGACCTTTTGAAAATTGTATCTTATACTATGTGTGATGTTGGGGATTGTTGGTTTCTAATCTTTTTGCATTTCCTTGTTGAGCTTTTATTCTAATTCTGATCTCATAACATAAATTGTGTTTATATTTGTTGGTTGAAGTCTGACTTTAAAGATTTGGATTTTTTTTACAGCTTTATATATGAACTTGAAGTTGTAACATGCTATATGGCCTAGAGCTAGTTCAGGAATATGGTTCTAAAACTGTTTTCCATTTATGTTTTTGAATGTTTGCGAATGTTTGTGAAAGTTGCTACCAGTTTTTAATTTTATGATAGGGGCACCGTGATGGCATTTTTATTTGTGGCAGACTGCTATTTTATTATTATACAGGAGTCATTTTTCTAAAGTTTTTTGACCATTTTATTTTCAGCCTTGTTTGTAATTTGGCACTATTAGAAAAGAATGCATTTTTTAATATTACCAAGAACCATACTCATATCCTATTCTGCGTCTCAGAGAGTCGTTTAATGTGATCCAGCAAAGTTTATCTTACACATATAAAGGAAAGTTTAGTTTTCCACTCTCACTATTAAAGATAGGTTGTTTTTTATGTTGGTAATTTCTTTAAAATACTTCATTTTTTAAATAAATAAGTTCTAGCTATATAGATGGGCAACTTTCAGATGTTTTGTCTATATACTGCAGACCCATTCCAGTGGATGAGATTGCATTTGGTGGCAGAGAACAGATTATTATCATTTTCTTGTAATAAAGGAGAATATTAGGGGAGATAGTTACAAGGACAGAAGAATAGAAAATTAGTGTTGTAGTAGGATTGGGTTTTTTCTTTTTTACCAGATTGTTAATCAGCCACCAGTGTTAAAAATCACCTGTCCAAAGGTTTTTCCTCACTATGAATAATCCTGAATAAAATTTTAACTGTGAAGGATGGCCTTTTCCAACCCATACGATCCTTTTCCTCTGAGTTTGTATTGAGCTCTTCTGCTTTAAGATCTATGGAGTACTTTTAAAGAATGTGCTATACTCTGTTTTAATCCAGCCTTATAGAAGAGGAACTGATAACTCCAAGTTTGCTTGTGGAGCAGGTCCTTATTTAATTACTCCTTCAAATAAGTGTTGGTCATCTGAAAATAATGAGGCAATCAGCTGATAACTGCATCTGATTGTAGTTTAGGGTTAAATTCCCTGATATAAACGTGTACTTAACAATGAATATTCTGCATTTGATCTAACTGTTAAAATCTAGGTTTCTAAAAGCACATTTTAAAGAATTCATATTGAAGGGCTTTGTATCTTACAATATTTCTCTCTTTCATATTTTAAGCAATCGGGATTTAAAAGAAAGGTAAGCACAAGGTGAAATAGACATGATAATGAGAATACTGTAGAAGTATTGTTTTCTGGCACTATTGAATGGATTTCTCTTACCTGGGATAGTAAATGAGACAGGATTATCAATAGATATCAGCTCTGGTTATATTTATTTATAGCTTTAAGTTGTTTAAGTTGCCTCTGGCTTATTTAATATAAGCAAGTGTGCCAGTGTACACTATTTCATATGTCCCATTTTACTGCATTTAGTCAAAGCATGCCAGGAATTTGAAATTAAGAATAAATTGCCTTTAAATTCCACCTTGATATGGAAAATATAAACGAAGATTCCAACTTGACACAAAACTTGGTGAATTAGTTATGAGATGATCTGAAAGATACATGACATCAGAAGTAAGAAATAATCTTTATTATGATGTAGATAGAGATACAGTACTTACAATTTAGAATTAAAAACATTGAAAGGCTTAGGTGGTTGGTAAAAGTGTACTTCAGCAGGACAGACTAACTTCCAAAGTTCTATTATATTGAATGGTTTCTTCTCCAGGTTTTACAGTTAATAAGGAGATCTCATTTAATAAACACTCTTTCAGTGGCTGTTCCAAGTTATGAAAATCCTTATGAGTGGTGCTCAAAGTTTTGGTTGTCCTAGCACTCATGCAGTTACATGATCACAATCTGGACTTCTGGCAACCAACTGACATTTACAATGATTGCGGCATCATGTAGTCATCCTGGCTTCTCAAAGTCAGTTGAGAAACCAAGAGGGAATGTCACAAGTTGCTCTGGCAACTGGCATAGAATCGTCCACCCCTGCCTTCCTTGCACAGTGGCTCATGAGCCACTCACATATTCTCCCCCACCTAGCAAGAGCCATTTGTTGTCTCCCACACGTTGCGCTGTGCATTGCACCATACCTTAACTGCCCACTGGCCTGCTTGCAAGCCAGGAAGGACCTCCTTAATGACCCAGGATTCTTGCTTACCAATGGCAGTAAGGAATGCTAAGATTGCTGTTGCTAAGCAATGTTGTCATGCGATGTCACATTTTGTGACTACATCACTTAGTGATGGAAATTCAAGTCCCAATTACTTAGTTAACCAAGGACTAATAGTATGAGATTCAGAGAAAAAGATTTGGAAAGGGATGTGAAAATCATTAATAGTCAGAATCATGACAAATAGATTCAGTTATTGAGATAAATTGGTTATAATTTTTATATATTTAATGCATTTGGACTTCTTTTATATTTAGGTAATGCTTGATCAAATATTGTTAATGCGTCTTATTTTCAGAATAAAAATAGTGAATGAGAAGAATTAAAATTATTTGGATCCATTTTTAATTTGTTTAATTTTTAATTTGTTATAATTATAAAAATCAAAGTTATAAGAAACAGATAATAAAATAATTTATTATAATTTATAATTAAAATAATTATACAAATAATAGTTTTTAAAAATTATTTCTTTATTTTTAATAGTAGCAGTAGTTTAGTGATCTTGTAACTTGATCAATAAAATAAAATAAGTAAATAAAATATAGTGCATAGTCTAGTTCCAGAATAAGGTAGAGATGGATAATTTTGGATAATTAATAAAATTATCCATGAAAAATTATGGATAGTTTTACCAGATTCTGATAGATCATTTCAAGGACTAATAGTGTAGTCCTATTTTAGCAGCAGTAACAAAGTTTAGAGATTAATGCTGAATTATTCTCTTATTTAATTCTTTACCTAAAAGAATGGTGTAACTGCTAAAGCTCCTAGATACCTGCAAATTTTCTTCCATTAATTTACATTAAGTAAGTTACTAATTCTGTAGCATAGTCTGGCTCAAATTTCAAAATATGTTTGATGTTATATAAACGTGATATTTTTAAACTGTATTATTAATTTTATTTCAATTTATCTGAAAGGAATATTTTGCTTCCCCTTTTATGAGCAACTTCACATCAATTATGATAAGGATTTCAGGATAAAGTTTTAAGTGTAGGTAGAACATTTCACAACTAATTTATTTGATTTTATATGAATATGTATTTTCCCATGTCAAGTTTGAAAATGTATCCTATCATTTGCTGTGGATATTGAAATAAAATTAGTTTCTGAAAGAAACAAATTTTTAAAAGTTATTTTTATCTAATTACTTACCAAGCACATCTAAATTATAATAAAATAACGAAAATATTTTTTACAATTCCCAAGGCATGCTACAACTTTTCAGCACCCCTAATGTTTAGAAATTGAAAGTTGAAAAATTTGACACACCCTAATTTATCTGTATGGAAAATAGTGTATAGTACACGTTTGGAAAAGTACTGTATGATCTCAGGCAGAAATTATTTCCATTACTGGCTTATAGTGGGCTCAATGGTTAAGACATTGGCTTGTTGGCTGGAAAGTTGGCAGCCCAGGTTTGAGACTTGAGTGCCATCCCATGGGTAAGCTTCCATTCTTGTTCCTGCCAACCTAGCAGTTTGAAAGCATGCAAATGCAAGTAGATAAATAGATGTCACTTGAGTGTGATCTCATGCTAGCAGCATAACTGTGGAAATGTATTTGGGCAGGACTTGCTCAGTGGGATTGAAACAAATGAGCACAACCCTCTATAGTCGGTAACAACTAGAGGAGTAAAATCCATAGAACTCCTTTTTACTTTGCTTATATTTTTTAAAAATGCAAAAGTATATATCACCACCATTCATGGTAAAGATTAGATATAAATCTAATGGATCTAATGGATAAATTAAAGATTATGAAATAATACTGCTCTGAAACATACCTAGAAAAAGAAACAATCCCAATTTTCATAGAAACTCCAGTGATACTTTCAAATATTGATAAAGTAGATTCTTCCACTCTCTCATACTGCTGACCAGAATATCTCTACAATTGGGCAGATAAAAATCTTAGATCACTTTTTCCTTCTTTGCTAAATTATATTGACTATGCTATTCTTCCTGGCCAATCTTATTTTTAATAGGACATTCAAAATAGCCATGGGGATTCATAATACACATAGCTCTCCTAAATGTACTAGCATATGGATACATATTGACCTGTTTGTACTTCAGTGTACTTTTTGTATTACAGTGTCCACTATTTATGCAAAACCAGGCCATTATATATTTATATTCTAGTACCTTAGGAGAGCTACAGATATACATACATATGCATAGATATATACCTATACCTACACCTGCACATACACACACATGTACGCACACACCTATATTTGAATTATTGTAGTGTCATCTCTTTGGGACATGTGATGCTGAGCGATTAAAGACGCTGAGCGTGGCTGGAAAGCTGACAGCCTGGGTTCCAGACCCGAACGCCATGTGACAATGTGAGCTCCATTACTTGTTCCAGCTCCTGCCCATCTAGCAGTTCGAAGGCATGTAAGTCAAATAGATAAGTAGGCACCACTTTGGTGGGAAGCTGATGGCATTTTGTGTGCTTTGGTCAGTGGTGGGTAACCCCCGGTTTGGCCTGGTTCCGCAAACTGGTAACGGCAGCTGCGGGAAGCTCTGCCTGCCTACCCAGGATGCTTCACTCATCCACCCAGGACACTTCTGTGCATGCTCAGAAGTATTGTACATGCGTGAAATGGTAGCAATGGGTTTTAGAACCCACTACTGGACTTGGTGTCTTCTAACAACATTGGCTCCCTTGGATAATAAATGGAGATGAGCACTTCTCCCCTAGAGTTGGCATAGGGGACATGACTGAATCAGGGAAACCTTTACCTTTACTTTTTGGTCAGCTCTTTGAATAAGCTACGTTGGACAGTAAATTCCGCAAGAACTATTGGAATTCTCTTTTATTGATGTAGAATATAAAAACACAATCCCAAAACCCTGATAGAGATTCTCTGTTCCCTCATATTATATCAAAGAGAATCCAGGTGGAGTAATCTTGAGTTTCTTTCAACCCTCTTCTCCCTCTGGGCCATATGGGTGTTTCCTTTTAATAGCTGTTGAATTTCTTGAAGGCCATCTCCATACTTCCTTACATCTAGGAATGAATCATAAAGATCTCAAACTCTGTATACTTCATCCTTCAACACAGTGCAATAAGATTGGAAGCTTCTCTCTCTTTTTTAAGTGCAATTGATTAAGCATTCTGTGTTAAATTCAACAACCAGGGCTTAACCCAATATCCTTTGTTTGCTTGAGATGACATAAGTAATCATAGAAAATTGTAATTTAATATAAAACAATTAGGCAACCAGATTTCTTATGTGCATTATGTGTTGTATTATTGCTGTTGTTAGTTCAATTTATTAGCTGCCTGTACCAAAGGAATTAAGGTTAAGAAAAAAAGTAAAACATGATTGGCATATAAGGGCTAGAAGCATTGCATTATGACTTATTATAGCCATTGAATATGTCACAATAATTGTGGGGAAAGAACTTACATTTTTCTTTTTTGGATATTTTGAAAAGTGATTAATATGCATACAATTAGCCACAGAGATACTGTATTCTTCCTTAGTCTGCAGAGAAGTATCTTAAGTCTTTGTGTGTGTCATTTTTAATATACCCTTCAGTATTTTAAATTAAATTTATTTAATTCATAGCAAATTACACCATTTATAAAAGCTTTACTACACTACCAAGAATTGCTGTAGATACTATAAAATTTAAATTAATTCTTTTTTCCTAAAATTAAGCAAAACATAACTGTTAGATATGCAATGGACTTACCCATTATTTGTGAGAGATAAGTAAATGAAATTTCAATTGTTTCATCTTTAAGTGATACAACTGTCTAGTATATGAAATGTATTTGGAAAGTATCATAGGTTAATGATAAAGCCGAAGTTTATAGTGAACTATTTTAAGTGAACTGTTGTTTTTTTAAAATAGTCACCCATATTTTCTATATATTTGTCAAATTGATTAATAAACATTATCAAGTAACTAAGTGACATAAATCACACTCACATAAAGTAAATAGGCAGAAAAGATGCATTCTTTAATTCACCATACATCTAAAATATTGCCTTAATAAGTCTATTGTAATTGAGATAAAATATAAAATTCATCAAAAATTAATATACTGTTTTCTGCCATCTAAAGTTTTTTATTGGTAGGCAATTATTATTTGTTCTGCTAAAATTAAATAAATAATAAGTTGGTTATTTTTAAGATTGATATTTGTCCTATAAATAACGCATTTATTTCTTTGTTTAGTATTCATGGTTATCTCTCCAAAATTTTACAGTTATAAGAAGTATAGGTATAACAATGAATCTTAGATAGCTAAAGAATATAACATGCAGTATCAACTCTGTTCCATTTTATCCTAAAATATATGCTTTGCATCTAGTAATAGCTTAGTTAAGAGAGTCTTATTCACGTACAACAATAGGCTAAATTGCTGAGAATTCTGCCTTTATTGATAGAGATCAACCTATGCTTTTTATTCTAAGAGAAATAGCTAAATCAACCAGAAAGAATTAGGTTGTAGTTTATTCAACATTTCCTCCAAATGGTTTTTCTCTTGCCAACCTAGAAATTTAAACAACAGTTGTTCTTAGCGTTTGGTTCCTTGCTACTTTAAAACAGGTTAGAAAACCTAGTTTAATCATGTACTGAACAAGTCAGATGGAAGCTTTCTGGTTTTATTAAGTTTGGCATGCTGATAGAAAGGATGATTAGACAATAAAATGTTTGAGTTGTTTTATAAGTTAAAATTCATAATAGGTCAGGTGTTTATGGACAAACTGATTATAGTGTAAATAGCAAAAGATGTACTCTCTCTCCTTCATCCTCCCTTCCTCTTCCCCTCTCCCCCCCCCATCTATTGTAACATAAGATTCTGTTTACTATTTCAAGTAGCTTAATGCACTTCACTCAATCAGAACTTTTTTCTGAAGAGATATCTATTGCACTGCTGTAAACTTTTTTGTGTCTATCGATATCTTTAAAATGTCAACATCTACTTATTTAATGGGCACTTTCACCTTAATTGCAGAAATGAGAATTCATGTCTCTCCTGCAATATGGAAATAATATGCTTTTCTCCTCACACAAAAGAGTTTATCAGAGCAGTGGCAATAACTACATACTTATTTTATGAAGCTGACTGATAGAACTCATTGATTAGGAATAGCATTTATGTTGTGATTGAAAGACAAAGATAATATTGTTAGGAACTTTCTATTTCATAGCCTTTTGTTTTACAGGTAGTCCTTGACGCAAGACCATTTTTAAGCTCACAATTTTGGTCATTAGCCACAAAGGTCATAAATCAGGTCACTATATAGCTGCACATGATTTTATAACCATTTTTGCAGTTGTTAAGAGAACGTGACAGGCATTAAGTGATTGTAGAAGCAGGCCATTTGCCAAATGCCCAAAATGCATTCACGTGACTGTGGGGGGAGGGCACATGTCAGAGGTCGTAAGCCTCAGTTTTGGGGTTTGTCATAACTTTGAACAGTTTCTAATGGACTGGTTGTAGGTCAAGGACTACCTGTATATTAATCAAAGACTGGAACGTAAATGCCTAGATACAGCATTTAATAGTCAAATAGATAATCTTAGTAGCTAAAATCACCTTTATATTCTTTTAGAAGTTTAAAGGACATAGGATATATGTAAATCAGTGAGGGATTGTGTGTGTGTGTTGGTATCATAATAAGCTTTTCTGTGATTCCTACTTAAAATTGGTAGAAAATCAACAAATTTCAGCATGGTCAGGCCATTTAGTGGGAGTCAAAAATAAAAGGCTCAGAAGTTTCACATAGCCTTTTGACCACTGTTTAGAAACTTGTAGATTTTAATACTCTAGGTTTCTACAATGCAGTATACAGTAAATATCTTTTAACATTTGGTTGACTTGCTGTGTTTTAAATATAGTTGCAATTTTTCTGAATACAACTTTTTATTGATTTTCCTAGGAAGGAATACCCCGATAATATTCCAAAGGTGGATAACAATTGCAATAAATGGTCTCAACTTCAGGAGATGAGTATGTGTCGTTTTAAAAAAAAAATTTAAAAATATTAAAATGATTTAATTGTATACTTTATATAAGAAGAAATAAATATAAGTTTGGTCTTTTCAATAGAAATAGTTACAAAAGAAGAAGAAAATTCTTGTCCTGCTTGTTCTTTAAAACCTACTTTTATATTGATTTTTTTTCCTTTTTCCTTTGTTTTATTACTTTTTGCTAAGAACAAACCTTTCACGTTTTATTTAAGGAGAGGATTTAATAGTCCTGTTAATTGTATTTTTACAAATTAAAAATAGAAATTTCAATTTATAACAATGTGTTTTGAAGTGGGAAAAGAAATCTCTTTTCAAATATCCAGTAGCAGGAATTATATTTATGTTGCTTTGTTGGACTCCATTCTCCTGACTACTTTATCATTGTGTTGTTCCAGTTATTTTTTTTATTTAAGAAATTTTTATTAAAGAACTTGTCACTTTCAGATTTTAACTTACTTACTGTAGTTATTTAATATATTGAAGTCAACATATTTAGTCCATAGGTTATGGTCTGTAAGTGTATTTAGAAAAAAGTAGGTGTTTGTGTTGGTACATCAATTTAGAAACATAGAAACATAGAAGACTGACGGCAGAAAAAGACCTCATGGTTCATCTAGTCTGCCCTTATACTATTTTATCTTACAATGGATATATGTTTATCCCAGGCATGTTTAAATTCAGTTACTGTGGACTTACCAACCACGTCTGCTGGAAGTTTGTTCCAAGGATCTACTACTCTTTCAGTAAAATAATATTTTCTCACATTGCTTTTGATCTTTCCCCCAACTAACTTCAGATTGTTTCCCCTTGTTCTTGTGTTCACTTTCCTATTAAAAACACTTCCCTCCTGAACCTTATTTAACCTTTTAACATATTTAAATGTTTCGATCATGTCCTCCCTTTTCCTTCTGTCCTCCATTTATATTTGAAATTTCAGCTACACACTTCTTAGAGTGAGAAGCAGTTGTTCTGAATGAATAGCTTTGCAGCCTTTCCCCCCCCCCTTTGAATTATCATAGGGCTCAGGTGCCTGGACAGAAGCAATTAATAACTATTTTTTATTCATCCTAATGAAAAATAAAACAGTAAACTAGAGTTGCTGTTCTTCAAGTAAAGATATTTGGTGGTGATTACTAATGATCTCCCTCTTTTGTATTTATTTATTTTTTTAGAAAGAGTGATGGAGGACAGAGATGAGTCTGGTTCAGAGTCAGACCCAGTAATTACAAGGAAGGTGCAACTGAAACGGCACTGCAATTTATATCAGACTGGTTTGCTTCCATCTTCTACCACAAAAACTAATGCAACCCACATAGAGGTGGGTTATTATTTTTTCTTACTTGTTGTTAAAGTCAGGAAATTACATTATTAAAAGTTCAGTTCAAAGCTTTGGTTATAAAGTCTTTTATAATTGTCTCGGTTTGGCTGCATATCCCTCTGCTACTACTATTGTTGTAATAGTTTGCTTTTTAAAATCTAAATTGTTTTCTTTTAGACAGACTACATTATAAAATAAACTAGATATTTCAGTATTAATCTTCAAGTTGTAAAGTAGTGGACTTGCTGAATTATTGTTCTTTCACTGCATAAACAAGTAATAAATATTTTAAAACATTGTCTTTCAACAAATCTGTGATTAAATATTTGAAGTGATGTTCAGTGGATATTCTTAAGAGATGAGCAGGTAAGATGCAAGAGTGTTTTTGAAATGAGAAAAAGTAAAAGACAAAAAAGCTGCAACTCTAAAAGTAAAGTGTTAAAATATAGGTGGAAAGGCTTGGAAGAATAATGACTGGGACAAAAACCTGACAAAAAGAACAGTTGAATTAGCTGGTAATTTAAATTACATAGTAACTTATGACAGGAGCTTAATTCTATTTAAAAAAAAAACAAATTTAGATCTGTATGTAAGTTGTATTCAACAACTGTTGCATTAAAACTCAAACCACACATTTTCTGTACAGTTTTTATCCCAGAGCTATAATTGCACTTAACAATGTACTGGGAGTCACCATCAGTGAACTGCTGGACAATACTACTTGGTTTGTTGTGTGGATGTTGTGTGGTTCAAGTGGGAAATTGTGGCGGGTTGACCATGTTCTTTCGGATTGTTATGTATGTTGAGATTGGTCTTTGGCGTCATACAAATTTCGTTGCATGGGTATACTGTGTATAGACATACAATGACAATAAAACATTATTATTATTATTATTATTATTTATTTGTTCATAGTAGGATTTTAAAATATGCACAAAAATATCTTTTTTTAACCCTAGGATTTGGATAGTTACTCCAGAATTTGCCCATGCATTGGAAAAACAAATGAAAGTGAGACTGAATGTCAGCTTTCTGGAGATTTTAGAGGCTTGCAAAGACAATCCACACAAACCATGCCTTTACATGATATTTTGGCACGAGAATCAATACATGACAGTTCAACAGAGCAACATTCTTTAAGCACAGGATTAAATGCAAAAAGGTTTTATGGATCATCTCCTGGTACAGTTTCTACAGACCTCATGGTGAGGCGCAGTATAGGCCCTGCTATGTTACGGCCAAATGGAAAAGTGGGTTCTAAAATAAGTGGACATTTACGGCCGAAGACTACAACAGCATCTGACCTAAATGATCCAAGTATGTCTTTTTTTTCTTTTTTAAATAAAGCTGGATAAAAATTAATTAATTTTATCACTGGAGTTACTTAATGGTCTTGGACAGTGCTGGGTTCCTGCCAGTGTGCTAGGGGATTCCGTTCCAGTAGCGGTCACCAGATTGTGCAGTTTACATGCGGCTGCACCATCTTTTTTTCTGAATTTGTAGACCTTTGTTTCCTGCACATGTGCAGAAGCAAAACTTTGCGAGAGGAGGCTCACGTGAAACTTTGGCAATATTTTGCTTCCTGCGCATGCACGAAAGCAAAATCATGTGATGAATGCATGCATGGGCATGCCCGAATCAGGGTGCATGCATGGTACACCGGTATGCAGGTAAGTGCAACCTGCCGCTGGTCTTAGAGTATGTTCTGAAGGTCTCTGATGCACCAGAATTCTATGTGTATAGAATTAGGGAATTCTATGTGTATTTAATGCCTTCATAGAGACGACCTAGGAAACACACATTCAGTTTTGTTCTAAAATAAAAAAGCAGGTTATAAATGTGAATAGTTATTATGTTTGCTTTACCATATACTAGAACAAAGCAGAATATTTATGTGGTCTTTTAAAGTTATATAGAACACAAATTGCATTTATATCTTAGATTCCTACATATGAATAGTATGTCCTGTCTGTTGTAGCTTTCAGCTCTGCTTTTGAGATAAGCCAATGCTGGTTAGGTGCTAGGACACAGCTAGTTGTGACACATCTTGTTCTATTTAAGATGCTTCTTCTTTATCTTAAAGTTCTTATTTAGAATTTGATAGTAAAATTTGTTGTTGTGATAACTTTAAAAATTCATATTTTAGTTATCATAAAATATGAACATCAGGCAAATGCTTTTGTTTTCAGTTGTGCTCTCCAGTGATGATGAAGAAGATCAGGTTGGTGTCGCTAACAGAATGGAGAGCATATCGCCACGTCCAGCAGATTCAGCCTGTTCTTCTCCTGCACCTTCCACAGGAAAAGTGGAAGCAGCCCTGAAGGAAAATACTTGTGAACTAGAACAAAGACTAACTGGCATTACAGCAGAAACGGAATCTACAGTAGCATTACCAAGAAAAGCAAGAATGAAAGATCAGGTAGCTCCTCCATTTGCAGTATGAAATGAATATGTAACCTCGTCAGTGATTTCTCTGTGTAAGTGGAAACTTAGGATAGTGACTGCATAGATATATATCATGTTATTTTAATGGGAGAATACTCTTATCCATCAGTGGTTCTGAATAGGAAGAAAGTGCTTGCTTCCTTATGAATAGAATTCAGAGTCAAGTGTACATTTATTCTTCTATAACTAATTATTTTTCAATAGGATTACTGCATAGTAATCTTTTTTGATATCTATTTGATATTTACCAGATATGCATATTGGCTCCCTAAAACACAAAGTGAAGAATTGCAGAGTTAATAACTACTAGACTTTGTTTAAAATATCAGGTTTCTCAAACAGTCAAAGTATTTTTGATATTTGAAATATGTTAAAAAAAAAAGACCAATTAAATGCAATATTGAAGATTAAGTGTAGGCATTACACTTAAAATACATTGAAAATTGTCCCAATTAATAGCACTTCACTGTAAGGATTTCATGGTGGGGATTTTTGTTTTTTAGTTTGAGCATCACTGCAAGAATTGGATAAACAAAGACAAAAATGCACCATGAACAGGCTCCTTGAGTGCTGTCAAGGGGGACAACTTTCACGGTATGTTAATCTAAAGACTTAATAGTCATGGCAGCAGCTCTCTTAGGGGTATTCTAACTAGTTTAAAAACATGCAAATATGCTTTACAGCAATCCACTAGGTAAAATGAATCAAAATAATGTAATATTTATACAATCCACATAGTGTTAGACACAAATGCCCTAATCTCTCATCTACTGTATATAAATAATTGAGTGGTCAACACTGTAGAGTTGATACAGAATGAGATGAAAATAGAATCTGGTAATTTCAAATACAGTGGTGTTGTCCAGTCTCTCTATCATGGAATTAAGAGTAGTTCCCAAATAAGAATCTATATTGCTACATTAGCCTTCTATTTTTACTTTATAAGCCTTGAACTTGACTTTTTTTTAAAAAAAAGGTGTTACTTGGGAAGGGAGGGAGCTATATGATTCAACCAAAGTAAGTCTCTTCTTAAAATCAGTTGGACTGTTTCAGCATCATTCTTTTTTTTTAAGTTGTGTTCAGTGCTACTAAAATATATACTGCATAGCTTCTAATGTTGTACTTTTAGAACTGTTTTGTCACTGGTTTTATGTTTTGTCAGCTCATATATTTATAACTTCAGTTCTGAGAGATGTACATACTGTATGTAGGATTTTTATGACAGTATTTCTTATTTTTCTCACTCTGATATATCTTATACGTAGGGTCTGCATGTGCCACTTTTTATGAAACTCTTACCTGTGTCAGTTTAGATGGAATGTACAAGTTCTTCGTTTTGAAAACAGAGAATCTTTTGTGAATGATGGCTGATACATAACAATGCTTCCTGACTATTAATGCTTAGGGTAACACAGTGAGGAAATATCATCTTTCCCTTAAGCAAAGAAGTAAGGCACAAGAGCCCAGAATGGAACTGTACCCCAAACAAATGCCTTAGAGCACCCTATTTTCCTGCACATTGACTCATCAGTGCCCCCAAGTACTTACGAGATTTTAACATTCATATAAGAATTTTGTGAGAGTTTGGCTTGTTTTTATGCTTTAGAATCTTAAAATATTATCTAAAGCCTCATAAGATTTGGGTCATTGTTTTATTTTTAAAAAATTATTTGGTTTAAATTAATAGGTATGAGTAAGTTGTAATTTACAGGAGTTGATGTCCACAGAAAGTAGTTTAAAAACCCTAACACCATGATGGCAAACCTATGGCATGCATGCCACCTGCAAACCTTTACCCAGGTCAGCTCTACCGTGCATGTACGTGCGCCTTCCACCGGGCAGCTGATTTTCGGTTATCTGCCGCGCATACACAGAAGGTGGGGCATATTCACAGGCTCTGGAGGCTTTTTTTGAGACTCCGGGAGGGCAAAAATGACCTCCCCAGTCTCCAGAGGCTCCCTGGAAGGGGCAGGGGAGTGCAGGGGATCATGCCTGCAGTGGGGTTGGGGCACACGGGTGTGTGTCATGCACTTTGCCTTGTGGCTGCTGGCACGCAACAGGAAAAATGTTAGCCATCATTGTCCTAACACATGTTGGACGGGGAATTCTGAGAGTTGACTTTCACAAATCTTAAAGCTGCCAAGGTTGAGAAATGCTGTCCTAGCAAACACAGCTTAGAAGGAAGTTACTGAACTACTCCATCCCTAATTATAGGCCTACTATGTCATTCTTCACATTAAGAGAAATTATATTGGTGACATCACTTTCTGGAGATGTCACATGATGGTGATCTAAGAAAGAGATTTTCACTATTATCTTCTGGATCAATCTTCTTTCTACCCCATTGAAGGCCTATGGGTGCTATGTTTTGAAGTCTGTTGAAGAATACATTTATTTTGGGCTTTTTGTAATAGAGATGTTGCACGAACATCAAAAACACATTACAGAAAAAGATTTATATGACTTTATACCTTTCTTATGACTTTAGAGTTATCCTTTTTGGCATGCAATTACTGATGTAGAAAATACTTTTAAATAAATTATGTGTATGATATAGGAGTAGTTAATTCTAATTCAGAACAGTTGCATACAAATCCCATTCAGAAATTGTGTACAAAGTAATCCACTGATATACTTTTAATATTTACATTGTTTGTACAAATATTCCATTTTTTTAAAAAAAAGTTTTACTTGCGAATATTTTGGCCAGTTTTTAATAATTCTGAAGTATAGCCCACATGTATTAAATACATGTTGTAATTATCATTATTATTCTTAAATTAAGATGGTGATTTTAATTATTTTACAGTTTGGCAACATTGTATCCAGTGCTCCTGTAAAGCGTCGAAAAGTTTCCCCCCAAGAAACTGTGACTGATGTCATAATACCTTCAAAATATCAGAACTCTTACGAAAGTGTCATATTAAACTGTCGGAGTATAAGAATAGGAACTCTGCGAAAAATGGTGGTCGATCCTGTAATTGTAAGTAAAGTAATGGATTTGTCAAGTCTGTTTTGTAACGCTGGAGAATCTAAAGATGTAGTTAAAAAATAATTGAAATTAGTATGGAGCTTTGAGAATGTTAAGGAGTAGGCAAATAGAATTATACTTTTATGTACAGAATAGAAAATGTTTCTATTTAGCGCATAGATCAAACAGGTTGTCTTTCATATATTCTGTCGTTGTGGGCTAGTCAGTTTTCAAAGTGAATAAGATCCATTATTGTTTCCCTATTGTGGGTTCTGTTAGTCCAGAATCTGGAACAGATCCTAGATGTAGCAAAGGTTCTTGGACCTACAGGGAGATTAGATGACAACAAAAAGAATATAAGAAAAACACTGCTGTCATCCTGTGATTTCTGGGAGAGAAATCTGGTATTGTCAGTTGCCAAGTGACTGGATTTTCATTATGTAACAATGAGGATACTGTAAGGTTGAAAGGTTGAAACATTTGAATAGTCATTAAATACCTAGTTGTAAGTTGAGGATACCTGTATAGCTAACTGTATTCTGGAGAGTTGGGAGTTAAAGCTATTAATATATTGTTAAACTGTTCCCAAAATATCAAATTCTTCAGTCTTTGAAGAAGTTTGAACATATATATAAAGCTGACTGTAGATTTGCATTTTTTTATACCATATCTCTTTTTATTCGTCTTTAAACTAATAGAACATACACCATACATTATATCAACTATCACATCTTCTCTTTTTACATACAAAAATATACTTACTACACTATACATATACACCTCCTATTATATTCTTACATAATGTCATCATACCTAAAAGCGTCTGCGCTATACGCAGATTTTCTTTTTTCTTTTTACATTCTCTTTCTTTCTTTCTTTCTTTCTTTCTTTCTTTCTTTCTTTCTTCATACTTTTATTTTTCCCCTCCCTTTTTTACCAACCCTCATTCTTACTAATTTCGTACCTTTTTGTCTTTACCTTTCACATTTATAAAATATTCCAATTCATTTGCCATCACCTAACATATATAGATATATACGAATATTAGAAATTGATAGATTATTGAAACGAGATGTAAGATTCATCATTAAAATTTAAGATAACTTTGATAATAATAAGGATATTGTTTATTGTTTATTCACACTCTTTAAGAAACACAATAATGATATTAAGAAATATATGTGTTATGATCTACAATATACAATATACAATGTTATTACTTACCCAAACCTCTTGATTGTGTAATCCCCTTTCCCATCTTCCCCTTCCCCCCCCTTTTCTTCTGTTCATCCTTCCCTACCCCCCTACTTCCCTTTTTCTTTTTCTTTATATTTATAAATAAAGTATATTTTTAAAAAACAAAAACAACAATGCTTATATTTCAAATTAGGAGGGCGGGTGGCGGGGGACAGGAGATTAACAAAATTTGGCAAGTCTCAGTCTTTGCAGTGAAGCAGACATAGCACAGTATATTTCTGTATGGTCTTGGTTTAATTCATTGTGAATAATTTCAAATCATGGGCTGTTAATGACAATTTACACCTGTAATAATATAAATTTTGTTTTTCAGTTTTGTTTAGACTATATTGAAATACGTTTGGAAGGTTAGTATTTTCCTTTGCCTGTTAAGATTTTTCTACATATCGTTGTTTCTGATAAATATATTAGCTGGTAATTGCATATTTGTTTCTTTCTATGTATTATTCTGGTGAGATAAACACATTTAATATGCCAGTATACTTAACCAAGCAGGAATAACTTCTTTATAAATAACATATTAAATACCAAGACATATTCAAACATTTGAGATACACTTTTAGGATATTAATAGACCAATCAAAGACAACAAAGGAAGTGATTTTTATAGATACTACCAATATTTTCCAATATTTAATGTTCAAAGTATAATACCAATATTTAGGTAGTGGATGAAGAAATAAACTCTATGGGTTTTATGCTTTGATTTTTTAAAAATATTGTATTAAATAATATTAATAATGAGGGAGTTGGATGACCATATAAATTTATTCAATAAATAAAGTAATTTATGTTTATTATATTTTAAGCCACTTCTTGTTTTATGGGTATGCAAAATAATAATTCAGGTGCCACAAAATAACTTGAAACCCATACAAATTGTGTTCATACTATAAAATTATATATATTGAAACTAATGCAGTCTCCTTCACTAATGCATATGTGCAACCTAACCCTACACTTTTCATTACAAATGAGATGTATGCTGCTGCTTTTGGCGAAAACAGAATCTCTGTAGCCTCTTTTTAGGCAGGGGAGTTGGTTTATAGAGATATGAGCAAAGAAATACTTTAGCGAGAAAAAGTAGGCATTTTTTGGAGTGGTGGTGGCATTGGCTAGGATTCACAATAGCCAATGCCACCGCCACCCCAAAAAATTGGGCCCTAAAACTATTCCAGAGCAGTATGGGAAGTGAAATGGGGGACTTAGCTGCTTCTCCTTGTATGTGATAATCTTCTTTCCAAGCATCTCCTGCTAAACATACTGCCTAGCATTATATTAGTAGACTGCTCCTTGCTTATTTGGACTTTTTTTGTGAGTTCCTACAGAATGTCACTTTGGAATAAATTTGAAAAAATGCCCACTTCCCATTCTGTTCATAGAGCAGGTTTTAATTCGATACCTTCCAAAGTTCAGTCTCTAATTGTTAAAGCTTTGAAGGTAACCTAGAGAGTGGATTTTGTTCCTCACAATGTAATATTGGATGGACCAAAAAATTTAAGTAATCACTCTAGTGTTGTAATCTGACTTTTGTTTTTTATAACCTTTGAAATAACAATATTCCTTTTGTATTTACCTTATCTTTAAACAAAATCATTTAAAATGTTGTCAGGCAAAAACTCATATGTTTGAGTAGGAAATGTATTAGTAGCACATCTAGTATGTACAAATATAGACTTTTCCTTGAATGTTAACTGGTTTTATTTGATGACAGTTTGCTTTTATTTTGAACGCGTATTAATGAAATTTTTATTGAATATTTTTTATTTTTTAGAGTCAGAAAATGATACTACAGATATTAATTTAAAAACTTCTGAACTTACAAAGTGTGAGTGGTGTAGTGTACGCAAATTGCCAGTGGTTTTCTTACAAACTGTACCTGCTGCCTGCCAAAGTTTAAGATCACATCTGAATATGAATAAGGAAAAAGATAATGTCTGGTATGATTGTCAAGGAGCAAGTAAGTAAATGTTGTTATGCTATCCTTTTGAAAGAATTTTATGAGCAGACTAGAATATGGTAAACTAGATTAGTTTTCATGCTGTTTTCTGAAAATATATAAATAATACAGGGTTCATTGTCTCTTTGTGATTCATAAACGTGGGTTGTGCATTTTTGCAGAGCCCTTTTGGAATTTTCTCGAGCCAATAAAATCCTTGGCAATAATCCTTATGTGCTTTGTAGATAATGCCACATTAGGCATTATTATGCTGAACAGCCTTATTTTTTTTATTATCATGGCAACAACACATTTGGAATCTGAATTTTTAGACTTCTAGACTATTTCTCCTTTTTGCTAATGCTAATAATAATTTATTTGGGGGGGGTTTAATAATTACAAGTTTAGCTGTAAATAATGGTAAAGCATATATACTATTTTTACATTCTTAGTAGTGATTCTTACTTTTGAATACTGAAGAGTCTGATGATGTAAACTATTTTGGCAAGAGCCTAGTTAAAACTATTCTATTTTTAAAAAGCATTTGTGAATTCAGCATTCTGAAATTTACAGAAGTTAAATGCATTTTCAATGAAACAGCATTAGATTAAGATTACTATCAGATTATTTTTCATCCAGCAGTTCACTTCAGAGATATTTGAGTACAATATAAATGTGTTTGTGGGCATGTTGTAATAACTCCAGCCTGCCTTTTTGCTCAAGTAAATTAGATGATCAACATGCAAATATTATGTTCAAAACACAGATGACTATATCAATAGTACCAACATGTAGCCTCTTCATTTGGAGATTCTTTAATGTATTGATCAAGACCTCTTGCCTGTAATTATCTATTTCTACAGAACAACATGTAAACCTAAAAAAGAATTTTGATTACAGTGTATACTATAATATTAAATTTATAATAAATTCATGGGCTTTTAACAAATATTTTTCTTTTTTTTTCATAGATCCAGGAGAACAATATATCATTTTAATTTTTGAGACAAGTCTTGATCCTCATGCAAATGCAATATTTGAAAAAATAATAACCGAAATTGGTATCAGGAACAACATTTCTGAATTTTTTGTGAAAATTACTTTTGAAGAAGCAAATAGTAGGCTTGTAGCATTTACAAAATCGTTTGAAGATACTAGAGGAAGTGGTGGTCCTAAAGAAAGCAAAACAAAGCAGGTAACACTTTAAAAAAAACATTTCCATTATTTTGTACCTAATATTGTCTAAAAGATTCCATAAAATAGGAAACAAACCTATTTTTAGATTATGTATAGACTGAAAAAATGTAAAATATTTTATTGTAAAGGTTAAGGTTTTTTTTTAATAAAAATGTAAAAGCTAGAAAAGTCTGAAAGAGCCAGTCTATCATAGGAGAGAAGTATTCACATCAATTTGGTTGCTGGTTTGTTTCTCCTCTTTCTTCTACTGATACCTATAATTTGCTAATAATACAAGGTTGTTCTTTTTCTCTCATTTCTCTTTAGGTCTGGGGGCTTTGGTGGTTTAGATTGCTGAAGATTTTTTAAAATCTACAGATGGGGTTGCTACTGTTGTTTTGTATTACAGTGATCCCCCGATCATTGCGAGGGTTCCGTTCCAGGACCCCTCGCAATGATCGGTTTTGCGCGAAGTAGCGCTGCGGAAGTAAAAACACCATCTGCGCATGTGCAGATGGTGTTTTTACTTCCCAGCAGCGAGGAGCCGAAGATTGGGGTTTCCCCATCGCCCACGCAAACTCCTCGCTGCTCGCCCGCCCTTCGCCCGCCCACGCCGTTCGCTCGCGCAAATATGTACAGTATATATCTTACCCAGCAAGCTCTTTTTGTTGT
Organism: Erythrolamprus reginae; assembly: GCF_031021105.1. Lineage (NCBI taxonomy): Eukaryota > Metazoa > Chordata > Lepidosauria > Squamata > Dipsadidae > Erythrolamprus > Erythrolamprus reginae. Next base: position 280,404,127 of record NC_091950.1, read on the forward strand.
TCTTTTGAGGTCATTTTGTCCCGCTGTTGCTTAAAAATAAGCCACGCTACTTCTGTGGAGGAAACCGCGTTTTTAGAAGGCGGAACCGCTGCGATCGATCGTCTGACGTTTGCACAGAACTCAGACTCTTTTTTCCCCCTCAAGACTCGAGACTTTTTTTTCCCGTTAATTAAAGGAAGAGCTGCTCCTGTTCCTGCCCGCGCGCGCGCCGCGCGCCCGCCCTTCGCCCGCCCACGCCGTTCGCTCGTGCCGCTTCCCAGCTGAGTCCTGAAGTGAACGGCGCGGGCGGGCGGGGCGCGCGGGCAGGCAGGCGGCGGACAAGCCGTTCGCTCACGCCGCTCGCTCGCGCCGCTTCCCAGCGAATTCGCTTCAGGATTCAGCTGGGAAGCGGCGCGAGCGAACGGTGTGGGTGGGCGAAGGGCGGGCGAGCGGCGCGCGCGCGGGCAGGAACGGGAGCAGCTCTTCCTTTAATTAACGGGGAAAAAAAAGTCTCGAGTCTTGAGGGGGAAAAAAGAGTCTGAGTTCTGTGCAAACGTCAGACGATCGATCGCAGCGGTTCCGCCTTCTAAAAACGCGTAGTTTCCTCCACAGAAGTAGCGTGGCTTATTTTTAAGCAACAGCGGGACAAAATGACCTCAAAAGAACAACAAAAAGAGCTTGCTGGGTAAGATATATACTGTACATATTTGCGCGAGTGAACGGCGTGGGCGGGCGAAGGGCGGGCGAGCGGCAGCGAGGAGTTTGCGTGGGCGGTGGGGAAACTCCTCGCTGATGCCCACCGCTCGCCCTCCCGCCAGCTAGAGGGGGAAGACCCAGGGAAGCCGCCCAGCAGCTGATCTGCCCGGCGCCATCTACGCATGCGTGCCCATAGAAAAAAGGGCGCGCATGCGCAGATGGTGTTTTTACTTCCGGGTTTTAAAATCGCCATATAGCCATTTCGCAATCATCGGGATCGCAATACCTGGGGGATCACTGTACTTGCGGAGCGTGTTAGATTTTTTAAAAATCTCACCTTTATTACTAACTAACTCCAAGTGACAAATATGCACAATATTTTTCTGTCCTCATGTTTTCCTCACAATGTCAGCCCTATGAGGTGGGTTAGGCTGGAAAACATTGACTGGCCCAAGGTCACCCAACCAGTTTTCATGCTTAAGGCAGGTATAGACCTCAATGTCCTTGTTACCAGGCCAGTACCCTAACCAGATGTGATGATTTTTTTCCCCATTTGTGTTCCTGTGTAGGAATGGTGTTTTGTTCATGCAAGTTATTATGAGAGTGATCATCTTTTCATTGTAATAGCCATATTTTTTATTTTCTGGTTCTGTTTTGATGATTATTTGGGAGGAGGGGTATATATTGTTCTTATTTGCTAAGTATATTTGTAGAATTTGAGGGCAGTGAAGCTGAGTATTTTATTTAAGGTGTGTGTGCATGTATGTGTATGTGTGCACATACAAAAACACATTTTCCATTTTCAAGATAATTTTACTTCTGTTTTATGCTACATTTCTGAAGTCCATTTGGCATTTGGAAGTAGATCTCCAGCTCTGGTTTATATTTGAGGAGGAACTGCTAGGAGGGAGGGAAAAGAAGAGAAGAAGACAGTTAAGCTTGAGAAATGGTTCTGTTGATGGTTGGTGTTGTGTATTGATGGGCAGTTTGCTATGTTGCATAAACCAAGAGTAAGCCAGGGTTTAGGGTTCAGACATAATGATTTCAATTATGTCAATTGAATGATTTCAATTACCAAGTCTCTGTGGAAAAAGACTCGGCCCTTTCCCACATCAAAAACAGGGTTAAGGATAGTGGCATCCATTACATTAAAAGTGACATGTGTGGTGACAGCGTCACCATATGCTGCAATTACACAATTGATTCACAATGTTATAACTTCTACATGAAGTCCCATATTAAGTGCATATCACTAGATTGCCAATTTTTTCAACTGCCCCCCCCCTCTTAAGTTTTCTGAGCATATAATATAGATAACTGTGTTTTAAACAAATTAAGATTGTTAGATAGATCTGGAGCATGTGTGAAGTGGGTAAGGGAATGAGGAGCACATGCTTTATAAACAATAGTACATAGAGCTTGAAAGTGAAGCTGGGAATAGTGCTTGAATTGATATTCAAATGATCCACTTATTATAATTTATCTTATCATATTTCAATAATTGCTTAAGAAAAATAAAAGATGTGTAATATTGTTTTTTTGTCAGCAAGGATTTAAATATGACACTTGTTTGTTAATTTTCTTAAGGTTGTCTCTGATTCTAAAATGCAGCTGCAAAATCCATCACAGTTCCAGTTCTTTGAAGATGATGAAAGTGGAGAGCCACATACTGTCTTCATTGGTCCTATAGAAAAGTAAGAGTTAGTTCTACTTTTTGTAATTTTTTAACTTTATATTTATTTATTTTATTTATTTAGTTTGTCAAACATGTATGAGATAACAGTATAAGTATAAACGTGGATACGAGCGCAGGAAATAAGTATGAAGCTTACTTGATATTTATTTTTTTGCAGGTTGATAGTTTATCCACCTCCACCAGCAAAAGGGGGTATTTCTGTGACCAATGAAGATCTTCATTGTTTAAACGAAGGAGAATTTTTAAATGACGTAATAATTGATTTTTATTTAAAGTAAGTTGTGTAGTGTCCATTTCATGAAGATAAAGATAATTGAGAAATCCCTTAAATATTAAAATCCAACATTGACAGCTAAGTAAAACCTTTGTTAGAACTAATCAAAATAACACAGAAGAGGGTTTAAGCTTTTGAGTTCTCCAGAACTCTTTATTTGGCACACTATGAATAAACAAATAGGGGAGAACAAGAATATTTAAAAATGAAATATGGTGATCCAGCCATGAAGTCAGAAGCCTCTCATTAGTCCTCAGAGGAAGTTTTTACTTTTTTGCATATCTTTTGGTTAGTGATTTTGTAGTTTATGCAGAGTGTTTCGAATGGTTACTTTCCCATACTCTGAAAAAGCAAAATATTAGCTCTCCATTTATCTCTTACCACAGTTGATATATTAAGCTTTTTTGGCATTGTTATTTAAAGACAAAGATTTGGGTTTCCTTGAAAAAACATTATTTTAAATGTTTTTCCCCCAAATATATCATAATATTATTGTAGCTGAATAATAACCAAAGAAGCAAATCGTTTTTGAGAATTATTACATTAAACTAGCATTGGAGGTACATTCTGAAACTTCTTTCAAAGTTTCACTGCATTTGGATGCTCCACCCCAATACTTCAGAGGCCATGACCTTTATTCCAAATAAAATATTTGAAACATAACTTTTAAAAACATTTAAAACAAATTGCAGTTTGTGGTTTTAGTATTTAACTTTGTGCCAAATATGTTGTGTATTCTCTATTTCAAAATAAAGGTATCTGGTGCTAGAAAGATTAAAAAAAGAAGATGCAGATAGGATTCATGTGTTCAGTTCCTTTTTTTACAAACGCCTTAATCAAAGAGAGAGAAGGAATCTTCAAGAAACTTCAAAGCTCACGTAAGTCTAGCTGAAAGATGTTTGTAAAATTTCAGTTAGACAAACTTTGTCTAACAGAAAAACAGGTAGTCCTCGACTTATGATCACAATAGAGCACAAAACTTATGTTATTAAATGAGACATTTGTTAAGGGACTTTTGCCCCATTTTACAACTTTTCGTGCCACAGTTAAGTGAAGCACTGCAATTTAGTAACATGGTTATTAACTGAATATAGTAACATGGTTATTAACTGAATCTGGCTTTCCCATTGCATTTGCTTGTCAGAAGGTCATAAAAGGTGATCACATGATTTCCTGGGATACTGCAACCATTGTAAATATGAACCAGTTACCAAACATCTGAATTGTGATCAAATGAGGGTGGGATCGCTAAAATGATTATAAGCATGAAAAGCAGTCATGAGTCATTTTTTTCAGTGCTGTTATAATTTCAAACAGTCACTAAATGAACTGTTGTAAGTCAAAGACTACCTGTAGTTATTTATGTAAAGCCAATTCATACAATTTAATATGTTTTGATGTTGGGATTCAATAACAGCTAGTGATTCTAGGTTAAACAAATGTGCTAATATGAGTTCCCGTATGGAAGATGGAATATTAATCAAGCAGACAGTCTCGCTTGAGCTGGGAAAAACTGAAGGACTTCAGTTTCCTGAGATTTATATATAAAATGCTAGATTGTAACAAAAATAATTGAGTAGCATAGAAATGAGAGTAACAATAAAAGGATACCAATCATATGCTATAACTAGCATGCGTAGTTTGACAAATTATTTTCAACTTTCATATCAAATTAATACTATAAAATGACTTTTTGAAGTATTGATACTATTAGAATATAGTAATTAATAAATTCTCATTATAAATGGAAAAATAATACTTAATTTCCTAAGTATCTTCTGAAAAATTATAAATGCATTTTACTTTCCTGTTAATTTATTTACAGAATTCAGCAGAAACGGCATGGTCGAGTAAAAACATGGACACGGCATGTTGATATCTTTGAAAAAGATTTTATTTTTGTTCCTCTTAATGAAGCGTAAGTTGAGTAATATGTAGAGCATTGGAATTTCATTTATATTGATAGAATCCACACATTGTATATTGTTTATTTTAATAGTAATTACTTAGTGAACATAACATATGAAAATAACTGAAAACATACTTAAGATTAATTTATATAATTTATGTGTAAGGTAAATTATAAAACTTAGTTTACAAATCACAGTAGTAATGCTCAGAATCAAACATACACATTCTTATGTAATATGATGTGAGTTATGATGGACAAATCCTCAAAAGCCACCGTTTGCTCTGAGCGTTCACAGGCTTCCCCTTCTCTTCTTTCACATACAAAAAGGGAATTCTTTAATACATACACACTGATTGTTATATCTCACAGATAATCTCTAAAAGCAACCATAATGTTCATTGCCCTTGAAGAACTTGTGAAGCAGCATCCCACTATTCAGAAAAAAACCCCCCAAAGATTTTTCCTGCTCTTCTCCACTTCAAACTTGAGAGGGGTAGAATGAGGTACAATGACATGCCTCAACATACCTGATAGCTGTTCTAAACATCTTTGTGGCAAGGAGTAAACTACAGTGATACCTTGTCTTACAAACTTAATTGGTTCCGGAACGAGGTTCTTAAGGTGAAAAGTTTGTAAGACGAAACAATGTTTCCCATAGGAATCAATGGAAAAGTGATTAATGCGTGCAAGCCCCAAATTCACCCCTTTTGCCAGCCGAAGCGCCCGTTTTTGCGCTGCTGGGATTCCCCTGAGGCTCCCCTCCATGGGAAACCCCACCTCTGGACTTCTGTGTTTTTGCAAGGCTGCAGGGGAATCCCAGCATCGCAAAAACGAGCACTTCGCTGGCAATGGAAGTCCAGAGGTGGGGCTTCCCAGCAAAGAGAGCATCAGTGAAATCGCAGCATCGCAAAAACACCAAAGTCCCCGAAACCCCACCTCCAGACCTCTGTGTTTTTGCGATGCTGCGATTTTACTGAGGCTCCCCTCGCTGGGAAACCCCACCTCCGGACTTCCGTTGCCAGTGAAGCGCCCGTTTTTGCGCTGCTGAGATTCCCCTGCAGCATCACAAAAACACGGATGTCTGGAGGTGGGGTTTCCCATGGAGGGGAGCCTCAGGAAAATCCCAGCAGTGCAAAAAAGGGTGCTTCGCTGGCAACGGAAGTCCGGAGGCGGGGCATCCTAGAGGCGGCAGTGGGTTTGTAAGGTGAAAATAGTTTGTAAGAAGAGGCAAAAAAATCTTAAACCCCGGGTTTGTATCTCAAAAAGTTTGTATGATGAGGTGTTTGTAAGATGAGGTATCACTGTATATTCCTTTCTCTTGCATTCTCTTAATTCTATTCTCGGGGACTGATTCATGATTAAATAACACAATATCTCTGAATGAGCAGGCCTTATTTGCTGGCCTCCCATTTTAATTCTAAAGTTAGAGCAAGACAGATGAACAGGTTGTATTTTGCTTGTTGTTGTGTTACAATATAGCATATTAGGAAGAAGAGGTAGTATAGCATTGTAAAAATGTATTAGATACTTTTAGAATATATTATAAAGATATCTTTTTAATTCCTTTGTTGTTTTTTCATTTGCAGTGCCCATTGGTTCTTGGCTGTCATCTGTTTTCCAGGTTTAGAGAAACCAATATATGAGGCTAACCCATATTACCAGGAAAATGTATCTACACAAGTTAAATCTTCCTCTTTAGATCAAGATAAAAGTATTTCATCTCCTGTATGTGCTGAAATGGATCTATTACAGCAGCCCCCTCTAACAAGGAAATTGTTCAGCAAGAAACATATTGCAGAATTAGCGGACACAAACACAGATTTAGAGGAAAGTGAACCATTATACTGCAAAAGAAACTCTTCTGAGAAAAGTGGCTTTAAAAAATTTAATCATTTGAACATCACTGTAGAGGAATTCAGACCTATGGAACCCATATGTCCTAAACATGATCTGAAAATTTCAGAGGCAAATGGAATGCAAAATGAACATAAAATTCATATCCAAGCTAGTGGTATGTAGTCTTGTCTACTCAACTTTGTTTTAGCATCAGGAATTTTTAAAAAGTACAAACATGTAATTTAGAGCATAATATTTAGATTGTAGATTAGGCACTTATGAGTATGTACACATAATTGCATTTCATGAACAAAGCACTATAATGTTGAAGTGTGCTTAAATCAGAAATTATCAAAATATTTTGTCTTCGTACAGGTAGATTTATATATTTAAAATTATTTTAGGTTACCTTTATAAGCAATGTTCAGGTCGACTTCATGTTGGATTCTAGGTACAGAAGATCCAAAGCTTTATTGAAAGCTTCCAAGATACCACGATTGAGATAACTTTCACCTGAGAGTGCCTAGAAAACCAGCTATGAATTAAAGTAAATATTTAGTCCATCATTCTATATCACAAAGTGGCCAGCTGAATGCACCTTAATGGTTGCTCCCCATCAACTAGTATTTAAGAAATACTGCCTATGATTTAAAAAGCCGCAAATAGTTGTCACCATTACTAGTCACTGATCATCTGATTTTTCAGTTAGTTGATTCCCTTTTAAAAGCATCCAAAGTGCTTAGCAGTATTTCAACTGTTGGCAGTAAATTCCACAAGTTTCACTACAGGCTGTATATAAATGTCTGTTCTTCTATTGGTTCCAAATTTACTTGCATTTAACTTTAGTGGATGATCTCAAGTTCCAGTATTGTGTGAGAGACAATTTTTTTCTCTTTCTGTATTACCTATGTTTTGCATACTTTTATATGACTCTCAACTTTCTTATATCCTTTTTTGTTCTAGGTTAAATAAGACTCTATTGCTGCAATCTTTTTTCGCAACAGAGCTGTTCTAACTGCCTAAATTTTGTGATTGCCTGTTGCATCTTTTCTAGCTCTGAAATATCTTTCTTAAGCCTCAAAGACTGCTTCAAGTGCAATCTCACAATAGATTTGTGTAAAATCATTACATCAACAGTTTCATTTAATTGTTCACAGGAGTATTAATACCCCTTTCATCTGATCTTTTTCCTGAAAAATCTGTTCTGTGTCCTTAGTACCAGAAAATTCAGTTTTCTTACTATTTCCCTATCTTCCTTTTGTATATCTTTAATACTCTTTGACATCCAGTGGCCTCCATGTTCAATTTCCTTATATAATTGCATTTCAACTTTTCATTGTTGCCTTAATTTTATTCGTCATGTACAATGGTTTTATTTTGTATATTTTGCATCCTTTATTAGCTCTTTGCATATAATTTACTCATCTTAGCAACATGTTTTTTGAAGAAAATATTTTAAAAGATTTCTGAATTGTTCATAAACTATTGTAGCATTATTCTAAAGTTGTGATATTTTTCTGATCTGAACAAATAGTAACTTATTCAACAAGATCTAACAAAGATGGAAGGAGTATATTGAATTTTTGTACAGTAAAGATATCAATATCTGAGATGTGTTACAATCTATTCTTAATTTGAGGTCTGCACTTTACCTCAGTTTCTCTTAAGAATTTTGAATAACTTCCAGTGATTGTGAAAAGAATTGGCTTTTTTGATGTTTGCTTTGATCTATTCATTTTTTAAAAAGTATATATGACCACCCATATGACATTTTGACTTTGTAAAAAACATCCTTTTTAAAAAACTTTTTTGCAGTAAATGTAACTACTGTTTTTTAGGTAAATTGTCTATTTGCATCGGGGTTCCCAGTTGCTTCAGGCTTCCTTGGAGTGTCATCTTTCTGTCTTAAGATTATTATTATTATTTATTAGATTTGTATGCCGTCCCTCTCCAAAGACTCGGAGCGGCTCACAACAACAAAACAGTACAAATCCAATAGTTAAAAACAATTTAAAACCCCTTAATATAAAAAACAGTCACACATCTCAGACAAACCATACATAAAATGGAAACGGCCCAGGGGAATCAATTTCCCCATGCTGACAGCAGAGGTGGTTTTTAAGGAGTTTGTGAAAGGCAAGGAAGATGGGGGCAATCCTAATCTCCGGGGGGAGTTGATTCCAGAGGGTCCGGGCCGCCACAGATAAGGCTCTTCCCCTGGGTCCCGCTAGATGACATTGTTTCGTCGACAGGACCCGGAGAAGGCCAACTCTGTGGGACCTAACCGGTCGCTGGGATTCGTGCAGCAGAAGGCGGTCCCTGAGATAATCTGGTCCGGTGCCATGAAGGGCTTTATAGGTCATAACCAACACTTTGAATTGTGATTGGAAACTGATTGGCAACCAATGCAGACTGTGGAGTGTTGGTGTTACATTCTGCACAATCTGAAGTTTCCAAACACTCTTCAAAGGTAGCCCCATGTAGAGAGCATTACAGTAGTCGAACCTCGAGGTGATGAGGGCACGAGTGACTGAAAAGTGACTCCCGGCCCAGGCAAACACTCCCCACGCCACAGCTGAAAGATGGTTCTCTAATGTGAGTTGTGGATCGAGGAGGACGCCCAAGTTGCGTACCCTCTCTGAGGAGGGGCAGTAATCCCCCCCCCAAGGGTAAAGAGCCATGTTCTTTATGATTACTGAGATATTTTATGGGATTGGATAGTACTGTCCCTCCCAGTGACTTTTGTAACCAATCTCTCCCATCTTTCCCAACTTCTCCAGTTCTGTTACCTTGGCCATAAAGGAGCCTTTCTAAGAACTAGGAAGTCATTGCATCATGTATGTATGATGCATCATGTACGACTTCTATCCAGATTCTGTCCAAAATCGTATAAATTGATAAAAGTTCACAAAATAGTCTTGCAAATTACTATATGCATATAGGGTTTTATTAGGAAGAGAGAGGGTCTAAAATCCTGACCAACTTGCTTATTCCCAAACTTATTTGGAATCTTAATTTGTTAGTTTGTTTCATTGCAATGCATAATAAAATATATGGCAACATATGAAAGAAAAGTAAAAGCTGCTTAGTCTTGATCAATATATAAACATGAACTTAATATATCCTCTTTGGAGCTTGTTAGTGTCTAGTGTGACATGGAGGCTTGTAGACACAAATAGGACTTGTATAGGCTAAATGTGTTTTCCTGTTTTCGCGTTATAGGTAATAAGAGTTATAAACAGTCAAACCATTCCTGGTGTCTGAATTCTAGATGTTAATAAAAAAGTATATTTGTTCATATAGAATACATGGAAAATTTTCAGAATTCTTTTCACAAGTGACCTTTCACATATTGAACTATTCTGTGCTGTTCTCTCCATTTAAATATAGCTAGTGGTGATAATATTTCTTCTTTTTTGAGAATTTGTTTTCTTGAAATATCGAACATTAAGGATGGAATTTATAATTGAAGCTGCAACCTGGTAGCTATTTACTTGGGTGTTAAATTACCATAAATTGCAAGAATCTAGGTTCCCAATAGTTATGGGTAAGGTTGCTCAAGTTAATGGTTAATGATATTTAAATTTGTCAAAACAAAGCTAAATCTTTTTAAAGAAGAATAATTTATGTTAAAAAAAAATAAGTACTATTCCTTTGCTGATTTAACTTCTTTTGGCCTAGTTATGATAACCTTTCTTTATGTTCTTTTCTTTATATTGTTTTGTTAATCTTCATGATTAATACAGATGGTTTACAGAAAATCAGGCTAAATTATAGTGAAAAATCATCCGACAGCAATAAACTAAATGAAGATGAGCTCATAGATTTTTCGGAAGACCAAGATAACCAGGTAAAACATCTAAAATAACATGCTTAGGTAACTCTCATTTTTGTATACAGAGTATGCTTTTCCAACGATGTTTTAAAAACAGTGAAAACAAATAGAAGTATAGTATGGTATAGTATGGTACAAGTAGAATGAGTGTTGTAATCATTTTTGAACAGCTTGTTAAAATAATTGTATTTTAAAATATTGTTTCTTGTGGCATAGGTAAGGTTAATATGATTTCAGTTTGTGAATTTGAGAGATGTACGCCAGGACATTAAATGAGCTTGCAGTAATTGGCTGGTTCAAATATGATGCTAGGCCATAAAATGGTTTGCTTGATTTGGAGTTATTGTGTTGTATATAGCCATATTAGGTACTGGTAGCTGTCATTGGGAAACTTTATGAATTGAAGGCAGGAACCAAGGTATGAAACAGTTGTGTAAATACAGAACAGATGTCAGCCTACAAAGATGGGAGAAATTATTAAGAATCCATTGTTTTGAAAAGGCAGGAGAAAAAAGCCTAGGGTTTAACTTATGATCTGAGGGAGGGAGAGAGAAAGAGTGACAGAGAGACTGAGACTACTAGGCAAAGAGATTTGAATTTAAAGTAGGCTGATCTTCTGCGCCTGTATGATTTTTAAATATCTACAATAAAAGTGTCTGATAAACATAATGTATTTACAACCCTTTGCTATTAGTTAGTGAGTGCAATATGTCAGGTTTCTGGATGGTGATAATGGTACACTGATGAATCTTGTATGAAATCTCAAAGAAGCCAGTATTCTCAGTTTAGGAACATTTGTTTAAGGATTGTTCAAAGTTATGATGGTGCTGAAATAAGTGACTTATGAAGGGGCCTTACACGTAAAACCATTGAAGCTTCCCCAAGGTCACATGATCAAAATTGTGGCATTTGGTAACTGGAATGTGTTGCAGGGTCCCATTTGCAACCTTCCTAAGGGAATTCCAACAAATAAAATCAATGGGGAAGCCAGATTTTCTTAATAAAAATTTGATTCACTTAATGACCATGGAGAAAAAGTCATGAAATCAAGCATGACTTGCTGAACGGCCCCATCGCTTAGTGACTGAAGTATCAGTCCCAATTGTGCTAATAAGTCAAGGACCATCTGTAATGAATTACTCCATAAACCATGGTAAAACAAGCTATAAATCAGCAAATAGACAGGTGCTTTTATCACTGTTTTAAAATAAAGTAGCAAGGTAACAATTTATATTGTGTTTTATTTTTTTAAATACAGTTCATTGGTGGAAATATAAGGATTTGTGTGTGCACGCATGCGCACAAGCACATGCAAGCATGCTTAGAAATTTTTTTCCTGTATCTGCTATATGTTAATTAAAAATATTACAGTCTTCTCTCAGCTCTTCTCTGGATGGCACTTTCATAATCATATTCCCAGTATTATCCACTAGAAGGCAAGCTTTACCCATTTTTCTGATCAAAAGACTGTATTCCGTAAAGACAAACTACTAGACAGTTGTTGTTATCAAGAGAAAGTTAGGATTACTTTTAAGATTTGATTTTATTACATTTCTTCAAGTTTGCTAGATATGATTTTTCCCCCCTGTTCATGTAGGCTATTGACTGTTACTCTTGGGTAGCAGCTGCCTTGTTCATATCAGTTTTCACAAAGATACAAAGAAAAGGAATTTTCTGTTTTTTTTCTTTGAGGAAACTCCACAATACAGGGTCTAGGCATATTCTGTACAACAAAGAGGTAAGGAAGTATAGGCAGTATGACATCAATCTGCAGAAAGGCAGCAAGTATCTCAGATCCCTTTGGTTTGGTATTTTCTAAGGAAATATAGCAGTGACTTTTGCATATATTTCCCTAGCGCATCCAGAAAGCAGATGTTACGTTTTAGCTAAACTGTGTTCACCATTTACATTTTGTCAACCATATCACTAACAAGAGAAATACTGCAAAATTAATCACCTTTTAAAAATATTTTAATTTACACACACATACCATTAATGTAATGATGCCTTACTGCAATGTTAGGTGTTAATAGCTATCCAGCTGCTCAGTTTTATCTGTAAGAATAATTATAATAATGTACAAGATAGTGGTAGTAATAGCCCCAAAAGCTTCTTGGATTTGGTTGTAGTCTACTGTTGAATACTTAAATTAAGTATTTGGAAAAGGAATTTAGTTGTAAGTAATTTGAATTCATTTTCTCAGTTGTCTTTCTCACAGCTTGGTTTGCTTTATAAAAACATTTAAGTAATTGTACAAAGTTTCATTTTGCATTACCAAAGTCTACAAATCAAACTGTATTATACCACTGTCTGTTTGGCTATTTTAGTTTAAGAAGTCAAGTTTTGTTTCAATATTAATTGTTTTAAATATCAAAGAGTTTAATTTTGAAGCTCACAATTGAAATCAAAGAATGCTTCAATATCCTGGACAGAAAATTATAATTGTTTGACTTTTAGTGTTTTAAATTATCTGTATAGTCTGTATAGTCTGGAGGACAGAAGGAAAAGGGGGGACATGATCGAAACATTTAAATATGTTAAAGGGTTAAATAAGGTTCAGGAGGGAAGTGTTTTTAATAGGAAAGTGAACACAAGAACAAGGGGACACAATCTGAAGTTAGTTGGGGGAAAGATCAAAAGCAACGTGAGGAAATATTATTTCACTGAAAGAGTAGTAGATCCTTAGAACAAACTTCCAGCAGACGTGGTTGGTAAATCCACAGTAACTGAATTTAAACATGCCTGGGATAAACATATATCCATCCTAAGATAAAATACAGGAAATAGTATAAGGGCAGACTAGATGGACCATGAGGTCTTTTTCTGCCGCCAGTCTTCTATGTTTCGATGATTCTACTTTTTAAAAATGAAATTCACTAATAGTTTGAAACATCAGATCTTTTAAGGAAAAATTAATCCAGTAAAATAAAATCCAGCGACCACCTTATACAAATGTAAGCAAAAGGCCAGCTCCATCTATAATTGCCTCTGTAGGGTGGAAATTGTCATCTAGATTATTTTTAATTTTATTTATTTAATTTATATGTTGCCCAACTTCCGAAGAACTTTGGGCAGCTTAACAACAGAATAAAATATTAAAAACATCTTAAGCATTAAAACAATTAAAACCCATACATATATTCCATGCCCGGATCTCGCCGATTACAGCCATGAATGAAACAGACCCAGGCCTGACAGAAAAGCCAGGTCTTAACTGTTTTTTGGAAGGCCAATAGGGTGGGGGCAGTCCTGACCTTTGGAGGTAACTGGTTCCAGAGATCAGGGGCAGCCACAGAGAAGGCCCTCCCCTGCGGGCCTGCCAGCCGACACTGCTTAGCTGATGGGACCTGGAGGAGATCAACTCTGTGGGATCTCACCGGTCGCAGGGAGTTGTGTGGCAGAAAGCATTCTCAAAGATAACCTGGCCCTGAGCCATGTAGGGCTTCAAAGGTAATGACCAACACCTTGAATTGTGCCCGGAGACCAATGTGGAACTAGTGCAGCTTGAGGAGGATTCGTGTAATGTGGGTGTACCTAGGTGCATTCTGGACCAGTTGTACTCTCCAAGCACTCTTCGAGGGTAGCCCCATAGAGAGCATGTTGCAATAATCTAACCGTGAGGTGACAAGAGCATGATTGACCGAGAGGAGTGCCTCTGGATTCAGGTAGCGTCACAGTTGTTAGACTAGATGAACTTGTATAAAGATCCCTCTAGCAACAGCTGTCAAATCTTGATCTAGTTTTAGTTGTGAGTCTAGGAGGACCCCCAAATTTTGAACCCCTTCTGAGGAAGACAATCCCCCAGGACCTACTATTGTACTGGCTAGATTGGAAACTGACTGAAAAAGGGAAAGTCACTCATAAGCCATGAAATAGCCAATGGGGTGTTTCAAATAATACTATTCAAAGCAGCCACGTTTTGTTTCATGTTTGGACAAAAACAACAAATTTGGTTTCATGCTTATTCCCCCACCTCTCAAACCATCAATTTCGTAGTTGGAGTGTTTCAAGACAATCTATGTCCCAGCTATTCTGTATTACATTGATCATGTTAATTTCTACAACCAAATTAGCTGACTGATGAAATAAATGTGCAATGTTGATTTACATCCAGTCTCTTTAATTAGAAAGAGTCATTCTTCTGAAAGGAAGAAATCAATTTTTGAGCTGTGCAAGTATTATTTTATAATAATCATATTTATGTGTACCTCCAAACAATAGATGTAAGCCACCCAGAATTGTTTTGTCCAATTAATTAAAATAAATAATTGATATTTGTATGAGCCAAAGACGAGGGCTAATTCAGATGTTTTTTGCCACTCTAATTGGACCAATGGGGAGAAAGTGGCTGTGGAGTTGTATGCATGCCTTCTAAATGCTGAAAAAGACTGGAAGAGGTATCTCTTACAGGATTGTAAAGTTAATTCTGTACTATCATATAATTTTTAAATTAGAGTTTAATCATGGATATGAAGAAATATGAATTTTGATAAACACTGATTCCAGGATTAGTTTTTGAGGTGCAAATTGATATGTCCCCAAAGACTTCTTTAAATTACTTGGTAGAATCCTATGTGTATTGGGAGATGGCATTTCAGCAGAGTGTTTGAATACCTTAAATGAACTTTTGGCTTATTTTTTTAACATCAAAAAGCGAAAACAGTTCTTTAAAAAAGCTTTCTATTAATGAAATAAGTATTTCCATGGTAAGAAATTCATTATGGAAATTAAAGACTGATCAGCTTTTGATGACTGATATGTTACAATTATTAACAGTATTAAAATTTAGAAGATGATAAATATACTGGGTTATACTGTTTCATAATCCTCCAGTGTAGCTTTTAGAGAAATGGGGAGGAAGCAGATATCAGGCTTACAGAATCTACATTATTTGTATTAGCAACTTGAGATTCTTCTTTTAGAGCAGATGCAAAAGACATAGAATGGAATATGGTAAATGAATTCAGTAATTTGTTTTCAATAAAGTATCAGAAGTAAATGGAGATTACCATGCACATCCATTTCTGATTACCACAAACTTTTTAAATCTCAAAGATATATTTGGAAGGTAGAATAGTTCAACATTTAATTGCTACTGTTGATAAAGTTTGTGGAAATTGAAGTTATGCTTATGTACTTCAAATCATGTAGTAGATCCCTTTTTTTCTTTGATTTTATACATTACATTAAAATAGTTTTTTTCCCCTAGGAGAATAGTAGCGATGATGATGGGCTTGCTGATGATAACTGTAATTCAGAATTAGGACAATGGCATCTAAAGCCAACTATATGCAAACAGTAAGTTTTAAAGTAAGATATTTATAACTTGTATACATCTTCAGATAAGCTATAATGATGCAATGCCATCCTGAAAATCATTTAAAAATTAGCTGTTTATCATTTTTAAAATACTTTCTAATTTATTATAGGTAGTTCTTGACCTATGTTGCTTGAATTTATGTTGCTAAGTGAGACATTTGTTAAGTGAATCACTGCTGCTGTCTAGTTAGTATTATAGTTGTTAATTGAATCTGCCTTCCCCATTGACTTTGCTTGTCAGAAGGTTACAAAAGGTGATCACATGATCCTGGAACCATCATAAATATGAGTTAGTTGCCAAACATCTGAATTTTGATCATATGATCTTGGGGATGCCACAATGGTTCAAAATGCGAAAAAATGTCATAAATCACTATTTTCAATGCTGTTGTAACTTCAGATGGATGCTAAATAAACTTTTGTCAGTAGACGATTAGTAGAGGACTACTAATTATTATCTTTCAACATCTTTTTTTGAATATTAGACTGAAAGTGAAACTGGACCAACTATCTGTTTTTCTTAACAGAAAACCTTCACTAAATCTCATGATTCAGTAGCGAAGCCTGGATCCAATTGTAGTCTTCTGAGGAATAATAATCTAAGTTCTCTGACAAGTTTGATTAACTGTGTCCATTGCAAAAACGTTCTTCATCAAATTGACCTAAATTCAGAAAAACAGACAGAATTGATTATTACTTTATAAGACATGAATTATGTTTACTGTGAGACTACTATTATGTCTTTAAGATAGACCTTGGCCCAAGTTGATTCTGAGAGGTGGTTGTTCTTGCTCCCTGACTGACATCTAAAAATGACTGATCCATGAAGAGCTTAATAAGTAGTCATAAGCTCTAGCAGAGTCTCTTGCTTTATAGGGAAGAATGTGAAATGTAGCCTTTTTCTAATTTTGTTCAAATCACTGAACAAGTTAAAAAAATATTTTTAAACTATCAGAGGTCCCAATAATGTGTATTATTTCAGAGCTATTTTAGATGTACCCATTTTTGTTCTATTTGGACCTGTTTTTTGTAACAAAGATTCCTACTCAGTATTTAATTTAATCAAAGGCTAAATCTAGTTATACATCACCATGCAATTTTTGCAAACTTCATATTTGGATGAAAACAAAACAGAGTACCATATTTTATTCATAATGTGAATATCTGTATCTTCATACCTGTAACCAAAATGATCTAATGTGACAGTATAGCAAAGAAGTAAAAATATACTCTATCTTTTTTAGGCCTTGCATTCTGCTGATGGATTCACTAAGAGGCCCTTCCCGATCAAATGTGGTCAGAACACTAAGGGAGTAAGTAATTAATCTCTATAATATTAAACTGTCTTCCCGTTGTGGCCTGTTGTTTGCAGGCCCCTCCAGCAGCCAAATCAGAAGAGGAGGCGGCGGCATGGGAGTTAGGGTCAGCATCAGGGCAACCTGGGAGCTCCAAAGGGGAAAAGGCAATGGAACTGGCAGAGGGAGACAAAGGCAGAGCCTGGGCCATTTGCCAGCCCTCAGATGGAGAGTCAACAGCCCCCAGTGTGGAGGTGATTGATGAAGAAGAGGAGGAACAGCTGGGTCCAGTGCCTGACATGTGGCTGCCCAGAAGGCAGAGAAGATGAAAGCAATGGAAAGCCATGGGACGATTCTGGGGAAGAAAGCCATGGCTGCTAGCGAGGCCCCACCCTAGCTCTGGGGATAAAAGGCAAGTGGTAGAGATGAATAGATGTGGCAGACAACTATTCATCTTCCACTGGACAGTCTTGGTGCTGGGGCTGCTGCCATTCCTAGTAAAGGAATCTTTTGAGTTCATGTCCAAGGATTGTGTTTAGGGAGCTGGGTCAGAACATTCCATATTAGAATGCTCAATAAAAATGGTGGTCTCATGCTTGTTTGATATTTGTGTTGCAGGTATTTGGAAGTGGAATGGGAAGTAAGGAAAGGGAGTAGACGAAGTTTCTCCAAAGATGTCATGAAAGGCTCAAACCCCAAAGTGCCACAACAGAACAATTTCAGTGATTGTGGAGTTTATGTATTACAGTATGTGGAGAGCTTTTTTGAGGTGAATTTCTTGGTTGTTGAAATGTTATGTTAGGATTTTTGTTCTAAAAAAAGGGTTTAAAAAAGTTATTCAATTTGGTTTTGGTATTTCATTTGCTTTACATATTTTATATGTTACGTTGTTTAAAAATGGCAAGTAATTGTTAAAATTACACACAGACATGTATAATTAGTACAGTATAAACTCTGAATAAAATAGATACAGTAATGTCTGTCCAGACAGTGGAAGAGTATTGGTTTATTAATAGTGTTTCTTTAATAATAGAACTGTACAGATGCATTCTCTATTTGTTTCATGCTTTGCCTATTGCTTCTAAAGAATCATGTTTGTGGGTGTAGAGTGACTTAAAAGCTTGTTTTCTAGAACTCTCATAGAAGGGTAGGCAGGTAATCCCCAGAAAGGGAGAAAAATATGAAAATATTATCTTAGCTGTAGCTTTGTAGGAAGACATCTTAATAGTCTTGACTGTTGAGTAAGACTATTATGCAATGCTGATTAGGGAGAGAGCTGGATCCACAGAAAGACGCCATCATTAAAACTTTATAAATGTGCATGAAGGATTGGGAAAAGTTTCAAATGTAACGTTGACAAGATTTTTAACTCCTAATGTTGCAGAACTTTGTACAATGTTATTATGTAGAAATTCCATGTAGACGCTATTGTAAACCTATCTGTTTGGTTTCTCCTAGACTCCTATTCTAAGCTTTGAACTACCAATGAATCTAACAGACTGGTTTCCACGTCCAAGAATGAAAACAAAACGAGAAGAAATAAAAAGCATAATCCTGAATCTACAAGAACAGCAAAACAAAGAAAAGAAGGGGCAGAAAGACAGTAATCTATCAGAGAAATATTTTCAGGAAAGGACAGAATTTACCAGCAGCTGAATATTTTCTCATTTGTTAGTCACACATCAATTTTTTTTAAAGGGAAAAAAACCACCCTGAAATATACTTTACCAAAATAAAAGACTTCTAGTATTATCAGTAAGTAACTTACTGTTGAGGTATAAATCCAATTCCAATGTATTAAGTAGAATAATCTGTATATATGTTGATTAGGCCAACTTTTTTCAACCTTTGTAATTATGTTTTTCACTACTTAGGAAACCTTTGTTATGTGTTTCTGTTTATAGAACTTAATAGCAAATTCTAGACACAAAACAAATAAATAAAATATTTATAGGATAAATTGGTTAACTTTTTCTGTGTTAAGTAAAATTATCATTGAATATTTCCCAGTAAGACTTCTATATTGCATGGGGAATGCTTATGTAGAAAAGTAATCAATTTCATATTTTAATTTACAATTGTCATTACAAGATGCTTCAGAAATGTGCAAAAACAAATTAAGAATATGTCAAAATGCATTGTGTTTCCAAGATGAGTGGTTTGCATTTAAAATTCAAGTGCAGGCATTCAGCAACAAATACATCAGATACTGGGAGAAGTAACTTCACTAGTACTTAGGAAATGCTGCTTTCTGATTGCAATTCTTACTCAAGCAGTATTTAATAGGGTCTCAAAGGTTGGCTTGAGTAGTTCTGCTAGATCCTCCTTTATTATTTTATGTGGTGCCTGAATGTTGTTTAAATGTATTTTCACAATCCTTTCATTATAAAATTGTATTTTTGGTAAATGTAGCAGCAAATTGCCCACCTAAAATTTTCTGCCAGAATTCTGAATGTTGCATTCATATGTGCTTTATCTATCTGAACTTTTTTTAATGTATGAGTACTATTTTTTGTAACGCACAGAAAAACCAAAATATTGCTAGACGTCATTGCTTGCTTGCTTCTTACATAACTAGAAGTATCTAATAATTTTAAGTCATCTTGTTGGCGTTATTTCCATGATGTAATTAGATTTTTAAATTGTGTCAAAAGACAATAACCCTTCTTCTACCAACCTCTCAAAATCCAAAAGGAAACAACTAGGTCCTACTACATTTTTAAAATACTCACATGATATTGTCCTCAAATGAGGGAACTGAAACACTTTTGCAAATATGTTTGTTGAATAATGCCTTTGTTAAAAAGAAATTCTTCTTGTTGGGAAGGATGATGCCTTTGATGTAAAAAATGAAAAATATTGTAGATGAAATAGGCAATATTGCCATTGCAACATACAATCCTTTATACCCTTTTCACAGTAGAACATTCTATGGAGAAAATATTATATTTGCACCCAATTTTTACTATTATTATGTTGATGTCACCTACACAATAGTCATGTTTTATACAGGATCAGAGATTGCTTTGCCAAAGAAAAACTCTGAAGAATACATCGCTTTGGTCTCTTGCCCTGCGTTTACCATGTTTAAATCCTATAGACTTCAGTGTAACAATAATAGGATTGTAACTTAGTAGCAAAGCTTTCCATGTTTTCCTTCATAAATTATTTTAATAGATGCACAATAATAGGGCTCTCATGACACTATCAGTATTAAAACAAATAAATTGAGATTATTTATTTCTACAAATTAACATAAAATCAATTCTTGGTATTAAGAAAGAAAAACAAACATTTTCCAGTCGATGTCTAAAATTTGTCCCAGTAGCAGTAGAAAAGAGAAGCAAGAATAAACAAGGGGTTGACAATAAATGTAATTTACTTTTCTTTTTAGTGTTACTTGAACACATTGTAGGGAAATTTTACATAGCAAAATGCACATTCTCGTGCAAGATTATTTGTTGCAATATTTGGATCTATATGAAATTAGATTTTGCTTTTGTTTTTAATAGGTTGTGTGGCCTATCCTAGTTTTTATTTGTTTGGTTCTGTTCCTGAGAATGGCCTGGAGTTTGTATTCCTTTTCAAGATGTGAAGAATGCAATGTTTCTCTCTTAATATTATGGTAAAGGATCATTCATGCAGCAAGCTACTAAACATGTTGACAAAGATTTATTTTTTTAATAAAATATTGAAAACAATTGGAATGACCATGAGTATTTGTAATACATATTTTAGGTACATATAAGTGTGTTCTTAATAACAGTCTTTAAAAGTAATCTAAATTCAGATATTATTTACACTGTTTTAGAGCTCTGTTTTTTCTTCTCATTTTAAAATTTACTTATGGTAGAATACATTCATTATACTTACAAAATTAGATAATTTTAAATTTAAAAACATTGGGCTGTTTTTGTTCTTTTCCCCTAATACCTTCAGATTTCATCTCTTTCCTCCATCTTCACTTTTTTGCAATCATATGGAAGCTTATTTGGGAGCAAGGTTTGTTAAATATTAGTAAGCCTTCTGAATAGATTCATTTGATTGCTATTCTTGCTTAAAGGTTACCGTATATTTGTATGATGGTGCAAGGGCACAGTTCAGTTCACTAAAAGGAATATGAATAAATGAATGTTTAGACAATGATATCAAGTGGCAGGCTAATTAGATATATATCTTGTATAAGTTTTCATGCTGGATAGAATAGCAGTCAAGAATTCTTATAAAAGTTTTAGGTTACTTAGCATGAAAAATGTATGACTCTCTGGTAAACATTTGCTGGCAGCAGATGCAGAGATGACATTTAATATTCCCTTGTGGTATTCTTTAATTTTCTTGCTAAGGGATTGCTAGCTCACATGGATGGGATATTAAGGGAGTGTTCTAAATCTAGAATATGTTATCCCAGCGTACCAGGAGTTTATTTTTTTCTTGCTTAGATGTATCTTTCTACCTAATAATTCATTATTTTCAAAGGAGAAAAAAATACTTCAGATTTATACAATAACATACCGTCTCGTAAAAGTTGTCTAGTGCTATATAAAAAGACTTAAAGCAATATTTCCAGTATTTTCTTTTTCAGTATCTAATTCCATATTTTTCATTTTCCATATTCATTTACTACTGGGATTTTGCAAGCTGAATGTTGTTGCTTCGTTCTCAAAAGATTATCCATTAAAGCATAGGGGGAGGGAATAATGTGATGTACGTTATTTTAAATTTATCAATTTCAAATACAGAGTTTGCAGTCTCAAATCTGCTTATAGAATGTGTGGAGGAAGTTGACCCTGCTGTACCAATTTATTTCACTCACACCTGCTTGCTTTCGTTATGCAGTCAGCTTTGAGACAGGAAGCATATAAAGAATGTCATGCTTACATAATGAAGCAGTATAATCCAATAATATTCTTATCCTATTTTTACAGATGATCATCAAAATGAAGCTTTTTTTTTAACTCATCTGTGACTTCCCATGGTTGAGCTGGTTCTACACTGTGTTAGCAGCTCTTCAAGCAAAATACTAGCTTTTTTTCAGGAAATCTAATTTTATTGAATTGCTAATCTTGCTCTATTGTTCTTTTCCAGCAGGAAAGACCAAGAGCTATGTTTCACTCCTGGCATTTTTTCTGTGTTAAATCTTTACTATCGGCACGCTTATTGCTAATGACTTTGAAAAAGCTATCTACTCTTTCCCACCAGTTTGTCTTATTCTAAGGTTGCTGTTTAGTCATGTGTGTTTAAAGTACTTCTCAGCAAAATAGAATTGACTCTCTTCAGTCATTCTTTCAAATTACAGCATCTGATAGTTCAGCAGTACACATTTTTACTTGGTTAAACCTTGTCAAGTTCAAAGAAATGTATTCTCAGCATGTGTAAGATTTCAACCTTTTTTTTTCTCCTTAGGAATTGACCCAATAGTGATGTCAAACTTAATTTTTATACATTAAATTCTTGATATGCAATTAAGTAAATGTGGACTTTCTGCTACAATGTTAGGAATTCATTCAAGTAGCAATTTCTATAATAAATGATCCTCAACTGTGGTCTTGTCCAGAAAGCAGAGCTTCGGAAAATAGGAGGTGGATGCTTTATATATACTAAACTAGCTGATACCCGTGCTTCACTACGAAACTATGTGATGGGGTTTAATAAATTGACACTTAAATCTTGAACAGTAATGAATAGTTTAAAAAGGGACTGTATTATTTTGTTAGAGATGGTAAGCTAATTTTTTTTAATAGATGAAGACATTATTTGCCCCCTTGCACATCTTGCCCCATGCATGCCCAACCCCTGTGCATGTGCGCATGACCCCCCTGTTTTGGCCTCATATTCCAACACCGCAATGAGAGGGGGGAAAGCCTCCTGTCCCCAAACAGAGCTTGGAGGGAGAAAAAACCTTGTGTGACCAAAGAGCGCTGAGGTGGAATCTCCAGAGATCTGGGAAGGCATGGGCCGCAGAAAGTGGGAAGGCATGCTGTATCTGATCTGAGAATCAAGTGGCCAGTGGGAGGCACGTGTACATGCGGAGTGGACTTGAGCTGGTGAATGCTTGCATGCCTGAAGGTTCCATGTGCCATTTGTGGTATGCGTGCCATAGGTTGGTAATCCATAAATTACTCAGGACCTCCTTGTAAACAACATTCCTGGTTTTGCTGTCTGTCTGTGTTCTGCAGGCTCTCTGCACGAGCCTCTAATTAAATGCAAAGGTAGCAGAAACACACACACACATGTGAAAAGTCAAGAATTCTTTCTTTGTCCACCGAAAAATAGAAGAAACCCCCCCTTTTGTAGTCAAAGGGCTCACTTTCAAAGCAAACAGACTTGAATGCAGTGAAAAAACAAAAAACAAACTCAAAGCAATAAGTAGCTGTGAAGTCGTCACAGCTACTCTCCTTCAGACCTTGTCCAACTCACACGTTCAACAATGATTTACATTCAGAGTCTTGATATCAAAGCACAGAGTCCATGGAGAATCCGGAGAGTCAAGCCACATCCACTATCACGAACAGATAATCTTCCACACTGAGAGGCCGGCACACTGCCCATATATTAGTTGAATAGCCCTAATTAGTTGAATCAAACCCAACCACAGGTGAACTCTCTTTATCTCTTGTAATAACTACATAGCTGCTTTCTCCTATTCATGGCCCTTCGCATGTGTGCGTCTATAACTGCTTCTTCATCAGAGTCCAGTGAAGATGAGGATGAATTGCTTCCTAATCTGCTGTCTGCCATGACCCCCTCTGAGGGTCCCATTTCACAGTCACTCCCTTTTTCCGACAATACTTTGCTGTCCGAAGCAGTCGGCAGTAAAACACCCCACATTCCTTGGGTCAGGAGCTGGCCCAGAGCCAACCACAACAGGCTGTAGGATGACCAAACTGTCAGGTGAACTGACACCGGAGCATGCCACATAGAACTGGCCATGGGAGAAAAAGGCAGCTTCCCTTAGTTATGTTTTCCAAATCGCATCTATACATCTTTTCCTGCAGTTTTTTGCCTCTTTTCCCTTAAACTGGTGTTACAGTAGAAGGAACAGATTTGTCTGAACTGAGGAGGAAAATAAAGGGGTGGGGGGTGGAGATCTGTTTCAGGCCTACCAGCATCCATTGGTATTCATCTGGCTAGTGTCCTGTTAGTGTGTGAGAGTGTTGAGGAGTCTGTGTGTGGCTTAGGTCAACTGTTCTGTAGTAAAGCTGCTTGCTGCAGTGAAAGCAAAAGCGAAACAAACTGCTTGTGTTTTGTATTTGGATCAGATTTCTTTTCAGGTGGGGAGGGGGAAGTAGAACACCTTAGCATTAGAGCTTGTTAATAATAATGTAAGAAATACTCGTGGTCTGATAGTCATTTTGAAAAATCCTTTCTTAGTGAGCCCCTACAAACCAGGAGGAACATATGTGGCAAATTTTAAATTTATAGGCTCTACGGTTCTGGAGATTTTGTGATTAATGTGTGAGCGGTTTTTGTTTTTATATACAGTGATACCTCGTCTTACGAACCCCTCGTCCTACGAACTTTTCGAGATATGAACTTGGGGTTTAAGATTTTTTTGCTGCCGCCGCTGGAATACCCTGCCTCCAGACTTCCATTGCCAGGCAAAGGCTCCCCTCATTGGGAAACCCCACCTCCAGACCTTCTGTTGCCAGCAAAGCGCCCGTTTTTGCACTGCTGGGATTCCCCTGAAGCTCCCCTCCATGGGAAACCCCACCTCTGGACTTCTGTGTTTTTGCAAGGCTGCAGGGGAATCCCAGCAGGGGAATACCGGCATCGCAAAAACGGGCACTTCGCTGGCATCAGAAGTCTGGAGGTGGGGTTTCCCAGTGAGGGAAGCCTCAGCGAAATCGCAGCATCGCAAAAACGGGCGCTTTGGCTGGCAAAAGGTGAATTTTGGGCTTGCATGCATTAATCACTTTCTGAGATGGAAAAAAGCAAGCGATAGAAAATTATTTGTTACTAGTCTAGCCTTAATGGCCGCCTCCAAAGTTTTTTTTCTTGCCAACCCATGGGGGGACATTGCTTTATTGCTAACACAAGCAAAAGTAGAGCTGAATTAATGTGTTCTTTTTTTGGCTCTTTCTTTGGACAGCACTAGCTGCCAAAAGCCTCTTTAGTATCCTTTTGATTTATTTATATTCCTGCCAGCTCACGTTAGGCTCCGCTGAATAAATGAAAACTAATTTTAAGCTTGCTTTTCTTAAAGGAAAAGGAAAGGTGTGCAGATGTAGAAACCATTTTACGGACTCTACAAATTTTATTTTAAGCTTCTGGAGAATTTAACACTCTATGATTTCTGAAAGATTAAGTCTCTTGAGTACAGACCAAACAGGAGACACAAACACACGGACATGAAAAGGACACTCACTGGGAGGAGAGGTTTAAGTCTTGGAAATGCTGCCAACATGTTGACCAATGGCTGAGAGTAGACTTAGCCTCCACTGTCCAGGATGCTCTTCCTGGGTGGCAGAGCCTGCATTATTCCCAAAGAGTTGAGGGTGAGAAAAAAAGTAGGACAATTTGCTTGGCCTGGTTAGAACAAAGTCCCACAAAAAACTCATTTTTTCTCCCATGCCTCCTGGAAGGAGAGTCCAGCATGGGTTTAGCTCAAGTCTTATTGGTAGGACTGAGTTTCAAATTAACATAAATAAATAATAATTAGGTACCGCCCCCTTGCTGCCCCAAGTACCCAGTTTTAAAAAACTCAGTCGAGGTTAAGGACATGAGTTTTTTCTCTCCCTTTAGGTTGAGTATAAGTAATGTAATTTAATTAAATTGTTTTTTTCTTGAACCTTGTAATTTTTTTCCCTTTGTCTTTATATAGGTTCAACTTCTTCTGATGGGGTCTCTGCCCTCCGCGGGCACCACCCCCACCTTTTCTCCTTTTGGGGCCTCTTCTCTTCGCGGGTACTGCCCACCGAGGAGCAACTGGGCTTTTTTATTATATAGCATTGTGACCTGAAGGTCCAATCAGCCCATTCACCCCAGATGGGGGGGGTCCGTCCCTCCCCATTGTCGGGGGCGGCGGAAGCCTCAGACGCCGGAGTTTGAAGCCGCGGCGGCCATTGCAGCCGCCGAACAGCTGTTCAAGCCGGAGGGAGGCTTCTCAAGCCGCAACGAGGCAGATCGCGGCGAAACGAAGGTTCCCGGCCGGGAATGAGGTCGCGGCGGCCATTACAGCCGCCGAACAGCTGATTGAGGGCTTGGCGAGCCGCAAGGGCTCGATTACTGTTAAAACTACTGTTCCCGCCTTTTTAGATTGGCGAGGTGCCCTATGAGGCCAAAAGTTCTGTGAGCCCTCATAAACCGCCATCTTTGTATGTTTTGGCTTCATGCCAGGCAGCAAAAAAAAAAATTTTTTGCCGTTGAATTGGCGCGAACTGGGCAGCTGGCCAAGTTGTCAGGGCTCTAAATCTGCCCAGAGACAGTTGACAAGGTCACGTGGGTGGCTAACAGCCAATCAAAGCCCGTTTAGCTGTCCAGCCTGCCTGCATGTCTTTACATGCGAGTGAGTGCTTGTTAATACTGTCAACAGTCTTGAGCTGCCTTGTGTTTTGTGCTTAATCGTGAGTACGCTGCCCCATATCGAAATAAGATATGGCTGACCAATTTGCCAGTGGGGAGGAGCAGGCCCAGCCAGTTCAGACACCTGTCAAAGGGAAGGATAAGGCCAGCAAGCCTAGGAGTAAGTCCTCCCAGTCAAGCTCCTCTCTTCGTGAGGCTGAGAGGAAGATCAAGGCCCTGGAGCAGCGTTTGGAGGCGGCCTTGTCCCCCCCCATCGTAGGTGGACTGTCCATAGGCCCTTTCCAGCCTCTTCCTCCAGCTATTTCCATGGGTCTCCAGGGCACCGCAACTGAGAGGGACTGGTCCCCTGACAGGCAGGTCCTTCCTCCATTGCCATCAACTGCAGCAAGGCCTGAGAGGCCTTCATCCTCTCATAGCCAGGCACTGCCTCAGGGGGAGTTACAGACACCGTGTTATGTGCCTTCATCTACCTTCACCCCCACGGCAGCGGGGCTTAGAGACAATGCAGATGCTTGGCAGGCCTTTGCCCCTGCCATACAGGACATTGTGGCCAATGCATTTACGCAGGGCATAGCTGCGGCAACACAACGAGCCAATGTCTTTCCCTCTCAGCCTATCCAGCCCAGAGACATTTGGTCAGCACCACCGCCCCCGACTGGGTTGGGTTCTGTGTCCATTGACCACACTGATTTTGAGGAGGACAGTGACCACGGTGACGGCCTGTCAGATGATGAATTCACTGTTCCAGAGCAGCCAGCAGTGGCGGGACTTTTTAAACCCTCCTTGTATAGGGTTTTATTGCGCAAGGCAAAGCAAGCCTTAGATGTACCAGGAGCAACGCCATTAGTGGAGTCTTCAGACGGGCCACGCACCTCGGCTGCTCTATGCAAGGAACCCGCTAAGGAATCGGACAAGGTTCCTGCATTGGAGATTTTCCTTGAAAATGTCAAGCGCCCGTGGCAACATCCGGCGGCGGCGCAAGGGCCTTCTAACCTGGAACGCCGGTTTTATACTTTTGATGACAGCATGGAGACGCTGCTCCAGTTTCCCCCCGTGGACAAGCCGGTGGCCACTTTGGTTTCCCGCACGGTTGTGCCTTCAGAGACGGCGGACAATTTGAAACCGGATGAAAGGAGAGCGGAAACTCTTCTCAAAAAGACCCACCAGATGGCCGCTTGGGCTCTTCGAGCAGCTTCCACGGCCTCCTTCTTCAGTCGGGCATCCATTATGTGGATTCAGGAAGTTCAGGCGAGACTGGCTCCTGAAGAGACTCGACTGCGGCAGGACTTGAATAAGCTCCTCGCGACTGCGGAATTTTCCACAGATGCCACCCTGCATGCCGCGAAATTTGCCTCCAGGGCTATGGCTTCCACCATTGCGTCAAGGCGCCTGCTTTGGCTCAGGAACTGGCAAGTGGATGCCAAGTCCAAGTGGACTCTGTCTTCGGCTCCCTTTGAGGGTACAAAATTGTTCGGGGAGGCCCTAGATCCTGTCCTGGTGGAGGATAAGGATAAAAGAAAGGTCCTCCCAAGATCTTTCCGCCGCCAGGACCGCAGGGCTGGCCCGTACTCCCGTAGGCAGTCCTTTCGGTGGGACTCGTGGTCCGCCCCTTCACAGCAGACCAGACCTTACTCGCAGGGGGCCTTTTCCACATCCTACAGGAATGACCGACAGTATTCCCAGGAACGAGGCAGAGGTTTCTCCCAGACGAGACGCCCATACCGGGGATACCAACAACGGAACGCCAGACGTGCCAAGTGACTGCCTGGACGACATTCCTTTGGGGGGCAGGCTACAAAAGTTCAGCGACAGATGGCGAGCTACCACCTCAGACCCTTGGGTCTTAGCCACTATCTCGCAGGGGCTAAAGATCGAGTTTCTACACGATCCTCCAAACCATTTTACTGCCTGTCCGGTCCCCAGAGACTTCGAAAGGAGGTCTCTGTTAGATCAGGAAATTCTCCACCTTTTACAAATCCAGGCGATCGAACCTGTTCAGGACAATTCCAAGGGTACGGGATTCTATTCAAGGGTGTTCCTTGTACCCAAGGCCTCCGGGGGTTGCAGGCTCATCTTGAACCTCAAACGTCTCAACCAGTATATTCTGTACCGACGGTTCAAGATGGCCTCCCTCCGCTCCATCCTGGCCTCTGTTCGGGCAGGGGACCTGCTTACTTCAGTGGATCTAAAGGAGGCCTACCTGCACATTCCCATACACCCGTACCATCGACAATTTCTTCGATTCTGTCTACACAACGTCCATTACCAGTACAGGGCCATGCCCTTTGGCCTATCATCGGCCCCCCGTACCTTTACGAAGGTACTGGATGCACTACTGGCTGATCTGCGGTCCCGACCTATACGGATTCTCGCATATCTGGACGACATCTTACTTCTGTCTCCAACCCGCCAGAGGGCGCACAAGGACTTACGAACCACGATGTCTTGTCTACAGTGTCATGGTTTTACCATCAACATGCCAAAAAGCCATTTGGCTCCTGTCACCAGACTCATTCATCTGGGTGCGGTGATAGATACGGTCTCTCAAAGAGTGTATCTATCTCCGGAGAGACAGTACCGCATCTGTTCTCTCATAGGCGGCCTTCAGCAGAGCCGAACGGTGCCGTTGTCTTTCCTGTCAAAGGTACTCGGGACCCTGGTATCCTGTGTGGACATTGTCCCTTGGGCCCGTTACCATTATCGACTGCTCCAGTGGACCTTGCTCCCGTTTCAGCGTCGCAGACTGAGCCATACACACCGTCTAACCGTCGTGGGACGCGAGTTGCAACTCTCTCTCCGCTGGTGGAGATCTGCAGCACTGCGGCAGGGCACTTCCTTCGGACCATGCCATCACACGATCCTCACCACAGACGCCAGTCTGTTGGGGTGGGGGGCTCACATCCAGTCTCAGGTGGCTCAGGGCTTCTGGAGCCCCCAGGAGCTATGTCCAATAAACATCAATTTCTTGGAGTTGAGAGCTGTCCGCTTGGCCTTGCTGGCCTTCGCCACCTTACTGGAAGGTCACCACGTCCTTGTACGCACGGACAACGTAGCGACCAGGGCGCATTTAAATCACCAGGGTGGAACGCGCTCTCTCAGGTTGATGGAAGAGACGGTCCTCCTCTTCAACTGGGCGGAGACTCATCTTTCCTCCCTCCATGCAGAGCACATCACGGGGGAGGACAACAAGCAGGCGGATTGGCTCAGTCGCCAGGAACTGGACCCGGCGGAGTGGCGGCTCGATCCGGACCTGTTTCTGGAAGTCTCGCGTCGGTTCGGGGAACCGGTGGTGGATCTCTTCGCTACCCCCCAGAATACCCAACTCCGGAGGTTCTACTCCCGGTTTCCAACTCCGGGAGCCGAAGGAGTCAATGCACTACATCTTCAGTGGCCAAAGGTCCTACTGTACGCCTTCCCCCCGATTCCACTCATTCCATCAGTGGTAAGGAAGATCCTGTCGGAGGAGGCGGAGGTGATCTTGCTAGCGCCTCATTGGCCTCGGAGACCGTGGTTTGCGGACCTCAGAGAACTGTCCATTTCTCCACCGTGGAGGATACCGGACGACCGGATATGCCTCAGCCAGGGGTTCGTGTACCACCCGGAACCTCAATGGTTTCACTTAACCGCATGGCATTTGAAGGGGACAGGTTGAGGAGCTGTCTCCTTCCCGAGAATGTTATCGCGACTATAATCAAGCGGCTCGACGCCCTTCCACAGTCCGAATTTATCAGGCAACATGGGCAGCCTTTCATTCCTTCTGCTATGACAGGAACCTTCGACCACAGGATTCCTCAGTCATCCCTGTCCTGGAATTCTTGCAGAACGGTTTGGAGAAAGGTTTGGCGCCAAACACGCTAAAACGTCAGGTCGCAGCGCTTGCCACCATTATAAAGCGGGACGATGGGGGACCTTTAACTAGTCACCCTTGGATTAAGGATTTTCTCAGAGGGGCTACCAACACGCATCCCCCTCCTGTTCGTCGTTTTCCCACATGGGACTTGACCTTGGTCCTTCAGGCCCTCACGGGACCACCGTTTGAACCGTTGAGAACTGTTCCATTGCGTTACCTTTCCTTTAAGACGGCCTTTTTGGTGGCAGTCACCTCGGCAAGGCGGGTTTCCGAACTGTCCGCCCTGTCGGTCAGATCAGACTTGTGTCAATTTTATCCAGACAGAGTTTGTTTACGTCTGGACCCCACCTTTCTTCCAAAGATTAACACTCACTTTCACAGGGCTCTAGAGCTGGTGTTACCGGATTTTTGTGCTCATGGTACTCACCCTTTAGAGCTTAAATGGCACAAGATAGACGTACGCAGAGCACTGAAGCTTTACATCAGGCGTACCGGCAGTTCACGCAAGACTGAGGCTTTGTTTGTTTCGTTTAGTGCTAGCAAACTGGGCCTCAAGGTATCTTCTAATACTATCAGCCAGTGGGTGAGACTATGTATAGTTGAGGCATACAAGGCGAGGGCAAGGACTCCACCGAGTGGTATACAGGCTCATTCGACAAGGAGTGCGGCTTCTTCGGCAGCTTGGGCGTCACAAGCTCCCCTTGAAGATATCTGCAGAGCCGCGGCCTGGAGTTCACCCACAACTTTTATTCGCCATTACAAATTGGACACCTTCGCTTCAGCTGAAGCTGCTTTTGGCAGACGGGTACTCCAGAAGGTGTGCGGGGAGGTACCACCCATGGTTCGCAATCTCCCTCCCTGAACCTTGGACCTTGGGTATATCCCATGCTGGACTCTCCTTCCAGGAGGCATGGGAGAAGAACCGTTGTACCTACCTGAACGGTCTTCTCGATGCCCTGGAAGGAGAGTCCATACCCTCCCGAAGAACCATGGGAGTTTTGGTTTGATGATACTGTTTCTTATGTTATTATGGTTGTTAATAAAGTTCATTACCTTTACATCTTTTCGTTTTTTAAAACTGGGTACTTGGGGCAGCAAGGGGGCGGTACCTAATTATTATTTATTTATGTTAATTTGAAACTCAGTCCTACCAATAAGACTTGAGCTAAACCCATGCTGGACTCTCCTTCCAGGGCATCGAGAAGACCGTTCAGGTAGGTACAACGGTTCTTTTCCTGGCAATCAAATCAAATTGCTGGGATGCAACCCCCAACTCCCCCATCCTGGTCCCCGCTCGGGCTAGCCCCAATGAGGTGACAAGGAAATAAGCAGGTCACCAAAGACAGAGTTCAAAATAAACATGGGTGCAGCCAAGACGAGTTGTTAACTGTAATCATCTCTAGAAGGATCCTTTCGGCTCTTTTCCTCACACCCATGTCACACCTCAAGAATGAAGTAGGCCCGGCCTACTGTCGGCACTTTGTCCCAAATGCTTCTTTGAAACTTGAAGAAAAGGAAATGCCTGAAGTGAAACTCCACAGAGTTGAAAGGGCAAACTTTTATAGGTTGTCTCTGGTTCTCAGAGCTGCCAAATAAATAGCGTTACTTCTATGGTGACTGGAAAAGTGCCATCTGAGGGGGAGGTGTTGCTTTAAGCATGTTTTTCTGTCTCTGGACGAAGAGATCCCGAAATCCCTTTCTCTACAATGACTGAGGAATGTACCACTCAGCTGAAAGGGTCACGTGCTGAGATGGAAAGGAAATAAATTTGTTCAGGGCTGCTTTGAACAACACAGGAAATTCTGGACCGAGCAGTTGGGATTGATCACTCTGCTGGCTATCCTGTACTACAGGATTAACCACCTACTTGGGTCTGCTTCCCTTTTCTCTGTCTCCCTAGTAAATATTTACATTGCATATTTATTTATTGTTTTTATACTATTTCTTTCTTTCTTTCTGAAACCTGCCCAGAGTAATTTCTTATGAGTGGCCATATTAGTTTGATAACTAAATAAATAAAAGTATTTGACAATCTATTAGCCTGAATATGGGAAGGCCTATCGGTCATGCTGAACTGAAAAACAACAACAATAAATGGTGTTGAAGGACATTCACTCATACAACTGCCCCCCCATTTTGGGTGCCCCCCCCAAAGAAATGGCCTCCTAAATAGTAAGCATCTGATATATTTAATAATATATTTTTTGATATTTTAAGTCACAAGAATTAGCCAAGTATAGTGATACCTTGTCTTACAAATTTAATTGGTTCCAGGATGAGGTTCTTAAGGTGAAAAGTTTGTAAGACGAAACAATGTTTCCCATAGGAATCAATGGAAAAGCGATTAATGCGTGCAAGCCCAAAATTCACCCCTTTTGCCATCTGAAGCGCCCATTTTTGCACTGCTGGGATTCCCCTGAGGCTCCCCTCCATGGGAAACCCCACCTCTGGACTTCTGTGTTTTTGCGATGCTGCAGGGGAATCCCAGCAGGAGAATCCCAGCATTGCAAAAAAGAGCGCTTCGTTGGCAATGAAAGTCCAGAGGTGGGGTTTCCCAGAGAAGGGAGCCTCAGTGAAATTGCAGCATTGCAAAAATGCCGAAGTCCTCAAAACCCTACCTCTGGACCTCTGTGTTTTTGCAATGCTGCGATTTCACTGAGGCTCCCCTCGCTGGGAAACCCCACCTCCGGACTTCTGTTGCCAGCGAAGCGCACATTTTTGCACTTCTGGGATTCCCCTGCAACATCACAAAACACGGAAGTCCAGAGGTGGGGTTTCCCATGGAGGGGAGCCTCCAGGGAATCCCAGCAGCGCAAAAACGGGCACTTCACTGGCAACAGAAGTCCGGAGGCGGGGCATCCCAGCGATGGCGGTGGGTTTGTAAGGTGAAAATAGTTTGTAAGAAGAGGCAAAAAAATCTTAAACCCCGGGTTTGTATCTCGAAAAGTTTGTATGACGAGGCGTTTGTAAGACGTGTCACTGTACTGTGTATCTATATCTACAATATGTATTAAGGGAAGAAACTATAAAGAATGTGCTCTGTAGCTGTTTGCAGGTTCTAAGCTTGTGATCAGTAGATGCTGCTCACAATTTATGTATATTGTCGGCTTCCTCCATTTCAATATTTATCGAACAATTCTGAATTTTTTAAAAATAATTTAATATATAATTTCCCTGCTCCTGTGTGTCACAGGTAGTCCTTGACTTACAATCAGTTGCTTAGAGACTGTTTGAAGTTATTACAGATCCCCCCCCCATTTTTTTGGTCAGATTCCAGCATTTGGTAAAAACTTCCCATTGGATAATATAGATTTGCTCATTGACTGTGGGGTTTGCTTAATTATTGCAAAAAAAAAGGTCATAAAATAAATTCTGGTTATG
Source organism: Erythrolamprus reginae (assembly GCF_031021105.1). Lineage (NCBI taxonomy): Eukaryota > Metazoa > Chordata > Lepidosauria > Squamata > Dipsadidae > Erythrolamprus > Erythrolamprus reginae. Next base: position 280,437,722 of record NC_091950.1, read on the forward strand.
TCCACTTAATGTCACAATGACTTAGGTCTTTAATTTCAGGCTCAATTATGATTATGACTCATGAGGACTACCTGTACTTAGAATACCATTGTATATTGTTTTTGTTAATCTATTTTTGGGGGACGACTAATACTGCAAAAAAAAAAAAAGGTTTGCTTCTCAGTTTTCAAAATTCTACTGTTTTGTACCCTTGATCCAAGTCTAAGTTACTGTACTTGTGGCATACAATTGTTCATACACACTGTATACAATTGTAGACTGTATGATGTATACAATTGTTCACATACATACTGTATGTGTACAATTACTTTTAAATCACAGGATTGAGATCTAATGACAAATATGGATTCTCTGGTAATCTGATAGGATAGTGCATGGTGCCAAAAGTATTTTTTTTTTAAATAACATCTCAGCCCATCACTACATCTTACATCTCACCAAAGTATTGGAAAAACTCAAGCAGAAACATTACCACTGTGTTCCATATATTTTGTGCCATTTTGTTCTTTTCTAGGTTTTTTTTTTAAATCCCAGAGATTCCTTTTGGAAGAATCATATAATGCCTGTAGGTGTTTTGTTCATGTTCTCTGACTGACTTACACTTCTAAAATTTATAATGAGATTGTGATGCACATAACAGATCAGCATTTTCAACCTTTCTCAGCAGCTGTTTTCACATTCCTGTAGTCACTCAAAATCAAGCATTTATTCCAATGGCCGCTGACAAATTATTTTGGTACAGTTTTCCCCAATTTAATGTCTTCCAAAAGTATAGGCATAGTTTTCAGACTGCCCAACTGATATACCCAATGCTGGGGATTCAACACATAAGGGGACAAGAAATTTGAGATTTTTGATGATCCCCAAGAAACCATAGATCTATATAGGATGTACTAAAAGTTAAAACTTTTGAAACACTATATTTACTGTCAGATTTAGTGTATCTATTGACTGCAATGAGTAAAGGCCAGATCTTTCCAAAGAACCTAATTAAATTAGAGTTTTTTGGATATAAAAGGCATGAGAGCCAATTTGATATAGTGGTTAGTTTCATGTTAAGGTAACTGTGAATTCTAGTTCTATATATAGTTCTATATGTTTATGGAATGTAACAAATGCAAGTTAGAACATGTCAATTGTTATGTTACTCTCAAGGGTTATTACTAAATAATGAATCTCATTCCATAAAATCCACCTGAAGCATTAACTGCCCTCGGAGTAAAACAATGATGCTCAGAATTAATAAAGTACTCCAGAATATTTGGAAACTCCCAACTGGTACAAAATGTAGCTGCATGGATAATAAATGGTGCCAGCTACATGACATATCTGACACTACTCCTCTGTCAGCTGCACTGGCTGCTATTGTGTTTTAAGCTGCAATGGGGTTATCACCTTTAAAGCCTTACAAGACGTAGGACTCGGTTACCCAAAGGACTGTCTTTTTCTAAAAGACTTTATGGGTCCAATCCAATTAGATTGGCCACACTGCAGATCCATCATCTAAAGTGTTGACTGGTGAGAAGATAGATTTTCTCTGTTGTAGCCCCTGCCTTATGGAATTTTCTGTCTTGGGAGATTAAAATGGCCCCAACTCTGTTGGCTTTTTGCAAAGCTATGAAAACCTGATTATGTGCCCAAGCCTGGGACTTGGGACCCCTTGGCCACTCTGAGTCTTCAGAGAGGGGCAACATACAAATCTAATAAATAATAATAATAATAATAATAATAATAATAATAATAATTATTATTATTATTATTATGTCCATACAACACAGTAAACGAGATCACTATGCTGCATTTCGTATTTCATCACCAGTCGGGCGCTTCCCAAGCACCTAGGACTGTGTGATGTGGCGGCGAATTAAGTTTGCCGATCCCAGTAAAGCGGCCTTTTGCAATTGACAGATGGAGATTTTGTCAATTCCGATGGTTTTCAAATGTCCGCTGAGATCCTTTGGCACTGCGCCCAGCGTGCCAAGTACCGCTGGGACCACTTTCACTGGCTTATGCCAGAGTCGTTGCAGCTCGATTTTTAGATCTTCGTATTTCACTAATTTCTTTAGCTGCTTCTCCTCAATTCTGCTGTCCCCTGGGATTGCGATGTCGATGATCCATACTTTATTTTTCTCCACAATCAGGATGTCTGGTGTGTTATGCTTCAGAATTCGGTCAGTCTGAAGTCGGAAGTCCCACAGTCAGGGCCGCCGATAGACCGGTACTACTGGGAGTGGCGTCATGGGCCCGGCCAAATTGAATAATGGGGGAGGGGGGCGGTGCCCACCAAAAACTCTCCAACCCTGATTGCGACGAACTCTGCCTCTGCGGAGCTTCTCCGACCACGGCCCCCACCTTCTTCCCACCCCCGTGAGGAAAGAAGGCAGGGAGGCCGGCAGATAGGCAGGGAGCCCCGATGGCAGCCGCGGAAGGAGCTCGGCCCTCCGGAAGCCAAGCTCCCCATCGCTATGGGAAGCCGGCCGCTTCTCCTGCTGAGCCCAGTCCTCGCCCGGTGGCTTTCGGCTCCTCCCGCCGAGGAGCTGCAACCTGCAAGGCTGGCCCTGGAGCGTTCCCTCGTGCCTGGTGGGCTCCCCTTTCCTAAACCTCCGCCAGCCCCCTCATTCCCTTCCCGCCCTGCCCTCCTTCCCCGAGGCGTCCCTTGCCATTCATCCCCTGCCGGGCATGGGGGCTTCCGCTGCTGCCTTCCGCAATGCCCCCCGAGGAGCCGCGTGGGTCTCCAGCCTTCTCCTGGTGAGTCACCGCGGCAAGGATGTGGGTGAGGGAGAAAGGGAAGAACCCAACGCCTTGGGCGCTTCCCTCCTGCGGTAGACGGGTAGGTGGTTTGTGGGGAGCGGGGGAGGGAAGGAGCCGGCATAGTAAAAATCACAATTTCTTTCGTTGCTTTTTCTTTCTTTCTCTATTTCTCTCTTGCTCTTTCATTCTTTTTTCTTTCTCTTGCTTTCTTTCTTTCTCTTGCTTTCTCTCCTTCCTTCCCTCTTTCCATTTCTTTCATTCCCCCTCTCTTTTTATTTGTCTTTCATTCTCTTTCTTTCCTCTTTCTTTTCTTTCTTTTTCTTTCTTTCTCTCTTTCTTGTTCTTTCATTCTTTTTTTCTTTCTCTTGCTTTCTTTCTTCCTCTTTCTTTCTCCTTCCTTCCCTCCTTCCATTTCTTTCATTCCCCCTCTCTCTTTTTCTTTCTCTTTCATTCTTTCTTTCTTTCTCTTTCTTTCTCTTTTTCTTTCTCTCTTTTACCTTCTCTTCCTCTATTTCTTCTTTTCTTTCTCCTTCCTACCTTCTTCCCTCCCTCCCTTCCTTCAGTCCTTCCTCTCTTACTCTCCCCTTTCATAAGTTTCCTTCCTTCCTCTGTTCCTGTCCCTTCCCCCTTTCTTTCTTTCTTTCTTTCTTTCTTTCTTTCTTTCTTTCTTTCTTTCTTTCCTTCCCTCCCTCCATTTCTTGCTTTCCTTCTCCTTCCTCCCTTCTTTCCTCCCTCACTCCCTTCTTTCACTCCTTCCTCTGTTACTCTCCCCTTTCACACCTTTCCTTGCTTTCTTTGCACCCTTCCTCTGTTCCTGTCCCTTCCCTCTTTCCTTCCTTCCTTCCCACCCTCCGTCCATTCATTCACCCATTCCTCTCTTGATCGCCCCTTTTATCCTTCCTTCCTTCCTTCCTTCCTTCCACCCTCCCTCCTTCCTTTATAGCTCGCCCTCGCCTTTCTTCCCTTCCTTCCAGATGGGAGTGCCCCCTCAAGACACCCGCCCCGACTGCTGGTACCCTGCTTTTTCTCTCCCATCGTCCTTTCCAGCTCCTCGCCGGTGGCTGCCGGGTGTGGGATCCCCCTCCCCTCGCTAGAAAGCACATGGTTTTGTCAACAAGAAGGGAGAAGTGCCAAGGAGCCGTAAATAACCCTCGCTCCGCCTGACCGATGCCAGGAGGATCTTTCTTTCCCTTGTCACTCCCGCTTCTTTCTTTCTCCTGGACAAGTCCACACAATCTGCTTAACCCAGTTCCTGAAATAGCCTATGGCAGTGCTTCCCAACCTTGACAACTTGAAGATATCTGGACTTAAACTCCCAGAATTCCCCAGCCAGCATTTGCTGGCTGGGGAATTCTGGGAGTTAAAGTCCAGATATCTTCAAGTTGCCAAGGTTGGGAAACACTGGCCTATGGGACCGCCTCGCTTGGCATGAAGCGGGAAATGATCCCCGGGGGATGGAGTGGCTTGGCGACTTAAAATAGTTTTAAAATGGTGGGGGGGCCCAGACACTTAGGCTGTATGGGGCCCCAAAATTCCTGATGGTGGCCCTGCCCACAGTAGTTTTGCTTGCTCATTTTCGACCACTTTTTCGGGCTTATGATCCCACCAGTTCTTTGCCACTGGTTCTGGCACACGTTCCAGTGGATCATCTGTTTATTATTATTATTATTATTATTATTATTATTATTATTATTATTATTATTATTATTATTATTATTATTATTATTATTATTATTTTATTTGCCTTTACTGTTAGTTGATTCATCATCATGGCTATTGTTTCTACTTATTTATTTTGTGGATGTTTTTACTGTTTTAAAGAGTTTTAAACTGTTTTGTAATAGACTTGTTAAGCCACACAGAGTCACTTAGTTAATTGACCAGCTATGGATACATAAATACTTAATATATCATGACCCTGGTCCCCCCAAAACAGGATGTAGAGAACCTTAATTTTAGGCTAAACAGAACAAAGCAAATGTCAAATCCATTATTAGAATGGGTGTTACTTACTTAAGGGCGGCACATAGGGAAAAAGTATTGGGCACTCTATGCCATACTTTAAGTCACCTATAACCCATACCTTAGCCACCTTTGGAATAATAGACTAGGAAAGGTTTGGGTGCACCCATTTTTGTTTTTAAATCGGCTGAGATTAATATTCAGTTTAATAATGTGTCCTGGTGATACTACCATTTAACTATTTGATCCCATTAAACAAATTAGGAGATAGGGAGGGGTTCTATTCAATACTGTAGAAGTTGACCAGCCTGTCTGTACATCTTTTGGAGATCCTGAACTTACTTGCCTGTCTGGCTGGGGTCCCATTGTAATACGGCCCCGCTGGCACTAGAAGAGGTTTCCCTAATTCTTGTAGTAACAATTTCCTGCAGTTCCTACAAAGAAATCACTGGAGGAATCTTCAGCCATCCAATAAACTGCTTTCATAACATGTCCAAACCTTCGGTATCCACAGCATAACAAAATAACAGAGTTGGAAGGGACTTCGAAGGTCATCTAGTCGTCTTCCCCCCCATCCCTGCCCAAACAGGAGACTCTATTACACCATTTCTGACAGATGACAGTCCACAATCATGTCTGCATTATGATTATCATGATTTATCACTTGTTGCTTGTGTGTAAACTGAAGAGCTTCGGCGCTGGAGACCAATTCCTTGTGTGTCCAACCAGACTTAGCCAAAAAGAATTATATTCAATTACGATGCTAACTTAGTATTTGCATGTCCTTGGAGACAAAAAAAGAGACCACTCAAATAACACATCCTGGATCTGAATGAATGAAATATTCTCGTTTAATACTTTGTTCTGTACAAAGTTGAATGTGCACATCAGCATGTGAAATTGATTGTCAATCAGTGTTGCTTTGATTTACTTATATTCTGTTTTTTAATTGTTCCCTTTATTTTTTTGAGCAGTGTATTTGAAACGCGGTCTGTTCTGACTCTCGAGCGCCTGTAGAATTCCTGCCAAAAAAAGGGTGAAACGGAGCGGAAAGTTTTGCTCAGTCGGCGTCTTTAGTTAGAAGTCATAAAAGTCTTCCAAACACAAGGCTGGAAGGGAACCTCCGAGGTCTTCTAGTCCAACCCCCTGCTACAAGCAGCCCGGGGCAAACGAATGTCTTCTTGAAACCGAGAATTAATATAAGGAGCCAGGAGAGAAGGGGGGGGGACACAACTAAGCCCTACAAACTGAGCTCACACTCCCTCACAACCTCGGAGCAAGGCCGAGCGTAGCCTAGTGAATGCGCATGCTCTGTCCGGCAACCATCGCATGTCCCCCCCCCTTTCCCCCCTCCTTCCAGCGTTTGCACTATCCAGACTTCTTCACTGCGTGCGCAGTTTCCATCAGCGGTCCAACAAACGGGGCTTAAAGGAGGTGGGGGGGGGCGTGGGCGTGGAGCGTGAAACTTCGCTCCTCTGTCTGCGCATGCCCACCAATCCTCGGTATTTAAGTCCTGAGCAGGAGTAAAAACCAGCCGGGGCTCGCTCGGCGCTCCTCTCTCTCCTCCCGCCCGGCTTCCGTGAGGTCAGAGGAGACTCCGCCCAATGCAAGCCGGCCTCTGGCTTCTGGAGAGCGCCAGGGCAGAGCCAAGAGAGAAGCGTAGAGCCGCGCAAGCTCTGGAGTTTGAGTCGGCATCAGCTGAGGACGGAGCGACGACGGTCGCGGCAGGTAGAACTTTTGGGGCGGGCAAACGAGCCGGGTTGGGAGCAGCCAGCGGAACTACTGGCCTCTTCTTGCTCTCTCTCCCTCGCTCTCTTTTCTCCCGTCTTCGCCTTTCGTCCCGCTTCCCTGTTTTTAACATCCCGACTTTTTTTTTTTGCCCGCCTCTTTCCCGGCCGACGCGTTTCACCCAGTTCTCTTTTGCTGCTTTGGTTGCTTCTTCCTTGAGCTGCTTCGGATCCTGATATTGCCCCCTCAATATTGCACCGGGGCTTTCTGCTTTGATGTTCGGACAGGTGGAGGTTGGGGAATTTCTCCCCCCCTCAAAAAAAAAAGTTTAAGTTCTTAAAAGGTTTTTTTATTTAAGGGTAAAAGTTTCTTCTAAAAAAAAAAGCTTTGAAGAAGTTTTTGTTTGGTTTTAAGTCGGGGCACTTTTTTCAGGATAAGATGAGACTTCTTATCTCTTCTTATCTCATCTCTTCTTAATCCTGAAGAGATTGGACAACCATTTGTCTGAAATGGTACAATAGGGTCTCCTGCTTGAGTAGAGGGTTGGACTAGAAGACCTTCAAGGTCCCTTCCAGCTCTGTTCCGATTCGTGATAGGAAGGAGCCACTAGAAAGGAACATTCATCTTCAAAAGCATTTTCTAGCCAGCTTACTATTATTATTATTTTGTATCCTGGAAGGTGTGGACATATTTTATTTATTGGCCCCTCGAGGTGTGTCGGTTACATACTGTATAAATAAATGGATTTTTATTATCTTGTCTTCAGTCTTCCCCAACGGGGTGCCCTTCAGATACATGGAGTATACGTTCCTCTCTTTATTCAAGGTGTTGGGTGGGAATGATGGAAGTTGCAGTTCCAACATATATGGAAAAGATCAGGTTCAAGGAAACTGACACACATAGGTATATAAATGCTATATACACCATTATAGAAGCCAAGGGTGTCAATTATTGGAAAAAAAAAATGACTCACCTTCAGCATTTAAATGGAGTGTTTGTTCAGGGTAGGGAAGTGATTGGGCTGGGAGAGGTTGCAAAACTTTTTTTTTTAAACCCAGAGGAAAAAGTTGGAAGTTCTGTCTGTTTCTAAAAAAATAATAATTTCCAATTTTCCCCTCAGTTTGCTTCCTTGGAGTAATGAGGTAAGGGAGATATTTAAGATAGAAAGGAAGAATCTTACCAACTAACTGGCATTTGAAATTGAAGTGGAGATATTTTTACTTACTTACTTACTTACTTACTTACTTACTTACTTACTTACTTACTTACTTATTTATTCATTTGATTTTTTTTAATGCTGCCCTTCATGCTAGCAGTAGCACTTTTTAACATAGCCAGCATATTGCCCCCACAATCTGGGTCCTCATTTTACCCACCTCGGAAGGATGGAAGGCTGAGTCAACCTTGATTTGTGTGAGGTTTTTTTAAAAAAAATGTTTTGTGATATGCCTGTGTCCAAGGTTAGGTGCTTCTTAAGTTTAAACTCTTGCAAAATATTAAAAACAGTTTCAACGCGAGGAGCCAACGTTATTCAAAGGTGATTTCTTCATAGGGATAGCGTTTCACCTCTTTATTTCTTAAACCAACATGCCACCTGAGAACAAATTCAGAATATGCTGATTAGTGTGTAACTTGTGTTGCTGGTGTTAGAAGGAAAACCCTGAGTCTTGACCAAAGGCAGAACAGAGAAGAAGAAAAAAAAAAAAAAAAGGAAAGAGGAAATGCTTTGGGATTTATTGCACTCAGGGAAAAGATAGACTTTCTTATCTTTGTGCCAGTAGTGCAGACTTTCTCAAAATATTTAGAAATAGATGTGCTTGCAATGAATGAATGGTACTTTTTAAATACTAACTGCACTTGCTTAACATTGTCTGCTGGAATTGAAAATCAAAGTGCCATTGTCATTTTGAAGTCTAAGGTGTAACTGGCAGAATAAACTGGGTAGTTTAGGGACGGTATGGCTCCGCAGAGAGCAGCTTTTCATCTTGGGATGGGGAGTTGAAGCTTGCCTGGTGTCTTTTGAACATCAGAAGAGACGATTTTGTCAATATGTCACAGGAAGAAGGGTGGAATCCCCATGTGAATGGAATGGGTGTAAATTGTTGTTTGGGAAAGATTGTTGTTTATCTGAACACCAGGCTCACTTGAGCTTATTCATTTCTAAGTTTGATCTGCTAAGACATTTGCATACTTCTGTATCTGCTCTGTTCTGGGTACAGGAGATAAAAGCTTGACCAGATAATTTTGATGACCTGAGGGATTTGACTGAAACATTCCCCATCAAGGGAGTAATTTATAATCTATTAAATGTCACATCAAGAACTGCCCCCCTTCAAGAGTCTCATGCGTGGAGATTTGATGCATGGGAAAATGCCTCAAAACAAAAATGCTTCAAAACAAAATAGTCAACCCTAACTCCAACTTGGTGTTGATATGTCAAGATATAAGCTTGGCTTTGGCGTAGTGTGTGATTCTTTGTGAATCCAGAGAATTGTGATTTGTTGCTAAAGACGTGCTACAGTGATTAAAATTTAGTTTCATGTGTTAGCTACACCTTGCTTGCATAGCTGTTGACTGATAAGCCAGTGTATTTTGAAGGTACCAGTTTGGGAAAGGCTATTTTTATATTTATAGAAATTTATTTATTTATTTGTTTGTTTATTTATTTGTTTATTTGTTTGTTTGTATGCCGCCCCTCTCCGGAGATTAATTAACAATTTAATTAATTTATTAGATTTGTATTTGTATAATTGGAAATAAACTTCTCTTTGTTTTTTAAACATTTAGATAGAAGTTTTGTGTTTTTGTATGTATGAACAAGAATCCCAAATGGCTCTGAATGCAGGGTGGGAGTGGTGTGTGCAAGAAACACACCTGTTGCCGTAAAAAAACCCTTGCATACAGAATTTTCCATAGAGATACAGGTCCCAGCAAGCAGGTCCCAGTGGTAAAATGACTCGGCATTGCTTTTCTCTTTTGGACGGAAGAAAATAAACAACCCACCACCAAAAGGTTGCATTAATTGATTTAGAAGATGAAATATTGTTCAGTTTTTAACTAAAGCTTCAGCATCTGATCTCTAAATTTGCAATGCATGCACCAGGAACCCCCCCCCCCCCATTTCTGAAAAGTGAGATAATTTTTCACACAGCTCATGAAACCATTAAGTTGTAAAATGATCCTTGAACCTGATCTGAAATTCAGGAGAGTACAAAGGTTGACATCTGAATGAAGTCTTCTTGTGCTGCAAGTATGACACATTAACAGGTCTTTGAAAAGTGATACTTTGCTCTCCAATCTACTTTCTGGAACAAAAGATCTCCCAACTGCAGAATACTGTTATAAATTCTTGATGGCTATTTGATATATCCCCACCTCTCTCTCCCCTCTCCCCCTCCCCTTCTCACTCTTCCTCTTTTATAGTATTTGTTCTGCCGGGCTCTCTGCTAGGAGCCTCCCGAAAATTCAAGGGTACAAATTTCAGACACACACACACACACACACACACACACGTTTGAAAATTCAAAACAATGTTCTTTATCACAAAATTCAAAATAAACTAAGCACTCTTTTTGTATTGCAAAGAGCACTCATTCCAAAACAACCGGGTAGTCTGTACAATTTCCCTTCCATTAAGTACTTAGCTAGCAGCTGTGAAGAAACTTCACACCCCTTCTTCTTCCAAAGAAGTGAGACACACACACACACACACACACACACACACACATGTTGCTCTGCTTTGGTCTCAAAGGCATGAAAAATCAACAAACAAAGTCCAGAAAACAGCAACACACGATTCCTGAAGAACTGCGATCAGATACTCTTCCACAATGGCCAAACCCACACGCTGCTATTTATAGCAGCAGCCCTAATTACTGGAGCCCCACCCAAACACAGGTAGCCTCTCTTATCTCCTGTAATATGTCCTTACTTGGTCTCTTCTACGCATAATTCTGCGCTTGCGTGGGTCCAAGACGTCTTCATCCGAATCAATGGAAGATAATGGAGATTGACTGCCTGGGCTGTGTGCCAAGCCCCCCTCTTCCAAGTCACTCCCACCTTCTTTGTCCGAGGAAACTAAACTCTGAACTGATTCTGTCGGCAATAACACAGGCCTATGACATGTTTATGTTTCCCCTGCATCCACCTCCACATTCCCTGGGGCAGGAGCTGGGCCGGAGCCAACCACAACAGTATTGCACCATTATTTTTCTCCCAAGAGGGGTGGCATACAAATCTAATAAATAATAATAATAATAATAATTTTTGATCACAATTCCTAAAATTGATTTTTCAATAATAATACAGGTGTCTTTATTGGGAAGTAAAGCAGTGGAAACAATGGAAAGCATGTTAAACTGTTTCAGTTGCTACTTTTTCTCTAGGTTGAAATTAGTGGAAAATATTGCAATTTTTAAAAAAGACATGTATTTAGTGCTTTAAGACAAAGAGTTGTTGATTTAATATTTTTGATGTATGAATTCTTTCACAACAGAATCTGTGAAATGGATTGGTTGTTAGACAGTTTATTGCATTCTATATTTTAGTTTGTTACATGAAAAACCACAAAAAACTCTGGTTGCTGAATACCCAAAATGCCAAACCAGTAACTGTAAAATTTCAAAAACAACACAATTGAAAAGCCTTAGTGACCTTTTTTGATTCCCACAGGGAATAAATGAATCTGAAATATGTTCTGCCTAAAACTGAACCATTAAATAACTGTCTTAGGAAAGTGTTTTAAGTTTCTCATTTTGTCTATACCTTAGAGAAAACCTGGTTCTGCACATATTGGCTGTAAAGTTTCACTGAACTTTAGGAAGGCAATAATTTGGATCCATCCTTACTTGTTTTTATCATAAAATGCACACAAGAAGAATATAAAGATTAATTTTATATGTGCTAAGCTAAAACATGATTCGATTAGTTCAGGTTTGTAGGATTGTGTAACCCCAGCTATGGTAGCTTGTAAACAATAGTTTATGACTTAGCAATTATGATCTTTTTCAAATGTGCCTTATTTAGTAAGTTATGGTTAAGTAAACTGACTTAACAGAAGTGTCACTTTATAAACTGTGCTTAATGCAGGGATACACATTGGAGAATCTTGCTACTGATTAATAAGGTGGGAAAAAAGCAGCAAAATCTTAAGATGTTAGAAGAAACTATCTCAACCTGCAAAAATAGAAGGACATATCTATGTTTATCCATAACCCTAATCTGAAGTCTGAGATCCAAGGAGAATCAAAATCATAACTTTGCTTAACAACCAAAGTTGGCACCAGCAAATATGTTCCTAAGCGATACAGCTGTTAAACAAGACATCACATGACCCCAACAGGTTTACAAACCCACTTCCGCCATAGTCAATAAGCATGACATCCTGTGATCATGACTTTCTATTTTGTCAACTCCTCTATTGACTCTGCTTGTCAGAAGCTGGTTATGAAGCTTGGAAATGGTGACGATGTGATTGTGAACGCTGTGATGGTTGTGAAGTGGCCAAATCTTGATCATATGACTGTGGGGATGCTGCAACAGTTGTGTGAGTTGGTTGTGAGCTGATTGTTAAGTTACTTTTTTGGTACCATCATAATTTTGATCACTAAGCAGAGCAGCTGTTGAGCGAAGATTATTTTTCCCTCCTTGAGAATTTGTTTTGGACAAAGTGTTAAGAGGAGATATTGGCTGCAAGATGAATAAAGCAGTATCTGATAATCCTTACCAACCTTATCGAAGTGATGGCACAGAAGTGCTTGTTCTGCTCACTGGATTCTGTGTTATTATAATGTTGACTTTTATTTGTGGTGGTGGAGAAGGTTCTCACGTATTCCTTAGACAGCAAAGGTGACCAGCATAATACCAGGCATGTCACAAGAAGGCAAAATCAGCAAACTGTGTCTCACTTATTTTGGCCATGTCATGCATGGGAATTCAGTAGAGAAAGCAGTTATGTCTGGAAGAGTTAACGGTAAACTAGGCCACCAAAGATCATGATGGCTGGACACCATTAAAGTTGGACACCAACAAGAGTATAGGAAAACTCAAAGAAGTAGTGCAGGATAGGAAGATGTGGCTAAACATCTTCTAAACATTCCCGAACACCATCACTCTGCTAAACAAAATTCCCTCAACACTGTCAAACTATTTACTAAGTCTGCACTTATATTTCTACTAGTTTTTTTCTCATCATTCCTGTCACCCATTTCCTCATAATGACTGTATGACTGTAACTTGTTGCTTGTATCCTTAAGATTTTTATTAATATTGTTTCCTTGTTGCTTATTTATCCCCTATAACCATTAAGTGTTGTACCTTAATGATTAACCTTAAATTCTTGAGAAATGTATGGGGTTTTTTGAGAGCATATGCACCAAATTCCTTGTATGTCCAATCACACTTGGCTAATAAATCTCCTATTCTATTCTATTCTATTCTATTCTATTCTATTCTAAACCTGGTTCATAGAATCACCAAGAATTAGACAGGACTGCATAGATAACATCATCATCATGATGTTGGCTATAGATGTTTCCAGTCTTCATCAGTGGGTGGCAGAATGGGATCTACGTGGACTTCTACTCTTCCTTTAATTAAATGGCTTCTGCTTAGGCATATAAAGGCATCTACTTGGCTAACAGCCATAGTTGCCATATCATGGTTCAATGCATAATTCAGGTCAATCTGTGTTATTGTTTTTTTCCCCCTCTACAGAACTGATTAAAAGGGTGAATCTATATGGGATGATTTAATATCTCCCTGTTGGATCACTGCCACACACACACACAAAAACACCATTTTTCTTTCTTTTTGCTGAGAAAAAACTATTCTGTTGTATGTGTTGGATTTTACTTTAGGCATTATTTGAAAACTGGGAAGTAAAGAACAACTTCTTTAGAACAGGAAATAGTGTATTTAAGAGCCACACTCTCTTGCCCCAACTTACCCCCCCCCCCCTCTCTCTCTCTCTCTCTATCTATCTATCTATCTATCTATCTCTATCTTTATCTATCTATCTGTGCAAATTTATTTCTGCAATTTATAAGCCGCCCAGCACCTTCCGGACTCTGGACTTTTATTTATTTTTTTCATTTGTTTTAAAGACGGGACCTATTTGGCAGACATCTTTCAGACAAGGTCATGTAGCTATCAAGCATATCTTTGGAAGGATATCTGGAAATAAAGTTATGGGCACAGGGACAGGGATATGTTTGTTTCTATTGAATGAAAGGATTGATAAAAATGTGCTGATGTATGTATAAAAAGGAGACAACTGTTGCAACTCCAAGCCTCTTGGAATGCTTAGCTTTTTAAGTCAGGCAAGCTTGTATTGCCTCTTGAGCAAAATAGTTTCTAAATAGCTTGCAGGTGGCCCAAAGGTATGCCATGCTTAAAGACTTTGCTCACTATTTTTGTGAAGAGTATAGAGCTCATTTTTAAAATGATTTATACTATGTTTTCATTCCATCCTTGTTTCAGGTTTGCCTGCATACAGACTAATCTGGTTGCTTAGAGATAATAGAATAGAATATAATAGAATTCTTTATTGGCTAAATGTGATTGGGCACACAAGAAATTTGTCTTTGGTGCATATGCTCTCAGCGGAAAGGAAAAAAAATGAAAAATGCACTCTGTTGCACAATAATCTGCAATTTCATGCTCATTTCATTATTAAACACTCTGAAAAATTCATTGGATTAGATGTTAAAAGTAAAGAACAACCATATAAGAAAATGAAAGGTTGAAGAAAATAGAATGTAATGTAGTTTCAAATTAGGATTGTACATGAAAAAAAGATAAAGGGGCAAAGAATTAAGTTTTCAAATAATAATTTGTTTATATATTCAAACAGGAGACACATAATGATGTGTGGTAATCCACATTGTGATGTAGTTTTTTCTTGTAGTTCTTGGCCAAGTTCTCTTGGTCTTAAAATAACTCCAAACTCTACAAGAGATGCCAGATTGCGTCTACAGTTTATATAATTTATATAAGTTTGCATGATCTTTCCTTACATGACTTAATTTAGGTTTCTTAGACATGGGAGATAAGAATAACAAAATAAAGTTTATTCTGAAATTTCAAACTTCAACATTTCATAAATAATTATGAGAGTTCTAAGAATATATTCTTTTAGCAAAAACGAGCATCATCATATTCTGTAGGAATACCCAAAGTCATAGAGGCAGGAGCGGTTTTAGAAAGATATTCTTGTTAATCTTAACCACTTTGCAGGATGCGTTCCAAAAGTAATGCATTTTTTTTTTAAAAAAGGAATTTATTGAACAGATTTGCACAAACACTTAAAATTCTTCAAAGTACTATCCTTGGGCCTCTACACATTTCTTGCAGCGACTCTGCCATGACTGCTACGTACCCTGGAAGGTGTTTTCGGGGACCTCTCGCAAGGTCTTCATCACGGCTGATTGGATCTCTTCTATGGGTTCCTTTCAGGGCTGCCTTAATCCGAGGGAACAAAAAGAAGTCTACTGGGGCGACATCAGGACTATTGGGGGGGCAGCGTTGGCACCTGGTGTTTGGCCAGGAACTCATGGACTCGTAGCGCGTTGTGGCAAGGCACATTGTCGTGATGGAGTTGCCAGGTAGCGGAGTTGTCTTTTCTCGTCCTGATGACCCTTTTTTGGAGTCTTTCCAGCACATCCACGTAGTAGGCAGCGTTAATTGTCTGTCCTTGAGGAACAAACTCCTTATGGACCACTCCTTTACTGTAGAAAAAGACAATGAGCATTGTTTTCACTTTTGATTTGCTCATTCTTGCCTTTTTGGGCTTGGAGGACTGGTTGGTGTGTCACTTGGAGCTTTGGCGTTTTGTTTCTGGGTCGTATTCAAAAACCCAGATTTCATCATCAGTGTTGACGTTCTCCAAATAATCAGGGTCAATTTCTATATGTTGCAAAAGTTCACTTGAAATTTCTGATTCAATTTTTTTCGTGACATGGTCGGCGTGCAGAAGTTTACAATAACTGACGTCCTGCCGCTCCCACAGTTGGAGAGCACTGAGACCAGTTTTGCGGCAAAGCTTAGCATCCCTCCCACCTACTCCAAGTGCTTCAGTTCCACTCCGACCAATAGGAGCGGCACGGGAAATTCAATTGCATTACTTTTGGAACATACCCTGTATTTTCTTCTTTAGAAAAAGATGATTCAGACTTGTGGTCCACTTCAAAAACCAGGGACAAGTGAAACAAAAAATAGGGAGGGAGGAGGAGAGAGAGAATATGAATATAAATATGAATTTCTAATAAATATATCAAAGAATGGACCCAAAAGCATTTCTTTATTCGTGTAATTAATATATTTAGATGTATTTGAAATATTTCTAGGATGATTTTAAGACAAATTTCCCAAGTGGTGGTGGTGGGGAAGGAGAGGAGGAAAGTTTTGTTTAAAAAACCTGACTTGCCTCATTTAAGAAAGGTTTATATAGTTCTCTTTTTAAGAGCTTACAGTTGACAAACACTTTATTGAAGCAGCACAGCTGCAGACTATGCATTCCTTTGAGCAGCTTGGAAGCATATTGTTTATTTAGGTGTTTTGCATGAACATCATAACCTGGGATTTGATCACTGTTTTTGTGCACTGTCTGCAACGAGCTTCCTGTTTGGTATAAGTGGAAAGGAGTTAATAGTAAATGTGCATCTGGTTGCTAAGTAATTTCAACATCAATCTATAGAGATTTTCAGCCATCCAGGTCATGGTTGTCCTAAAGGTACCTTAGACTGGTTCCTAATATGATTGGATTGCTTGTTTGTACCGGGCTATCATTAATTGTTGTATGTCATGAGTGTTTATGAATGTCTCTTTTCTTTTATGTACACTGAGAGCAAATATTGTCCATATTGGCCAATAAAATTCTATTCTGTTTTCTGTATTCTACATTCTGCATTCCACATTCTATATTCCATTCAAGAGGCAACCGTACAGACTAGTTTTTCATTGAAAATGTTTTCCTTCTCATCTAAGAAGCTTCTTCAGCTCTGAATGAATGGTGGGGAATGGATTGAGCTGAACAAGCTTCTTAGATGAGAAGCAAAATGTTTTCAAAGAAAAACCAGAATCCAAATTGCCCTTTGAAAAAAACACATGTAGAATCAACACCAATCACAATTCTCATTTTTTAAAATTCTGTTTTATAGTACAGTATACAGTATAGGAATTTTTGCCATTTTGGAGTTAGGGCAGGGATGTGTATCCATGCATTGTAACATTCATTCATTTGCTGAGCCGTAATAAGGTTTGTTTAATCCTGACAGTTGTCTTGAACTTGATTTGTAATCATTGTGGTGGCTTTGGTTTGCTTTGCAAATTTAGGCTCTAGCAGTCTTTGATGATGTGTTGGTTTCTCCAGTAGCCAATCTCAATTTACTGCATTACCTTCCAGCTCTTCATAAGAATTCATTCTAGAACCATGAATAAGCTGATTTAAAATTGATAAATCTGCATTTGATTTTGGTTTGAGTATTTGGAAGTTGGCCTGGCTTGTACTTTTGACTCAAAACAGTAGTAAGTAAAAAAACACTGTTTTGGCCTCCTCTTTGGGGCAGTTGAGTTGACCTATGCCATGCCCTTATTTTGGTGTAAAGTTTCATATTCAGTTGACAAGGATCTGTTGAAGAAGTTCAGTAACAAATTTAGGCCAGGGATCAAAGACAACTCCACCCCCCCCTAATTTCTTCATAGCAAAACAGTGTGGCTTGAATGTAAAGCAAGCTTTTCCTGCCTAGTGACTACTGTAGGACCAGGTCGACTGAGAATTCTGGAAAATGTAAATTCCCAATGCATTTGGAAGAAATGTTTTGAAGACATTTTTCATGTAAATGTTCTGCATTTTACAGCATTTTTCTTTTCCTTTTGTATGTGTGACGTTGTACAGCCATCTTATCTGCCAAGCGTATTATTTTCCCCCCCTTCCATTCAAAAGTGTCTGATTCTTAGAAAGTCCCTGGAAAAGTCCCTGCAGTTTTCCTGGGAAGATTTTTCTTTTTCTCAGAAATAGCTTCCTTTGCCTACTTTCTAGAGCTGAGAGAAAGTGACTAGGCCAAAATCATCCAGCTTGTTTTTGTGTCTAAAGTACCTTGTGGCCTCCCTATTTCTAGCCCGATGCTTTAACCGCTAGCCCAGTGCTTCTCAAATTATTTTCTGTTATGCCCCCCCCCCCCCCCGGATGAAGTAAACATTTCAGACGCACACCTACAAACTCTCTGATCTGGGCCCCAATGGAATTTTAGTGTTAACATTTATTATTTTATTTATTATAAGCTGCAAGCAAACTATTGGCTGGGGAAGCTGCACTACCCACTTACCTGGGAGTAAGTCCTACAGAACTCAGTGGAGCCTGTTTTCAGTTAGCAGAGGTCTTCAAACTTGGCAACTTTAAGACTCGTGGACTTCAACTCCCAGAATTCTCCAGCCAGCTATTCTGGCTGGAGAATTCTGGGAGTTGAAGTCCACAAGTCTTAAAGTTCCCAAGTTTGAAGACCCCTGAGTTAGGGGAATCAATTAAGACCACACATATTCCCTGGGGTCACAAGCCCCCCCCCCCCCGGCATCACTCTGTGCCCTCGCAGGGGGCCCACCCTACTATTTGAGAAGCACTGTGCTAGCCCAAACTGGCTGTCCAAAGGTAATAAGTTATATTTTATGGCATCTGGTATAGGTATCTGATAGTGATATCTGATAGTGGTCATGGTACAAATGTAATGCCACTTGTTCCAGAGTTGACAGTCTATTGCTGCCCTCTTCTTTTAAGTGTTTGTGATACATGACCATTTCTGCTAGTAGGTGTTTCTTAGCTTATCTGGTTATTCATTTTCTTTTCCCACATTTATTTGTTGCTAGATTTATATTTTGTGTTTCTCTTCAGGAGCCCAAGGCAGGTGATACAGGATGGCTTCTCCAATTTTCCCCTTGTAAGGTAGAATGGGTTGACAGACAATGACTGGCAGAAAGGCACCTGGAGAATTTCTCCCAATCCTGGTCCACCTCTTTAACTTCAAGATCCATTATAACACACACTAGGCCAGGTTCCCTCTTCGGGGCCTCAAAGATAGAAAAGTGATACTTCGGCCAGGTAAATTTTTAATGAAAGCTGACTAATAGGAGTGGAGTGGAAACTAATGGACAAATAAAAATGATAAATGTGTAGTTCTCCCGGTGTGTTGAATTTAACGTGGATTTATTTATTTCATTTTCAACATGAAATGCCACTAGGAATTGCATGTAAGTGGGCTTTTACAAGAGTAAAATTTCAGCAATAAAGTTGGGCCAAAATAGCTCTGTTTTTATGTATTATTTATGACAGGTATTGGATTATGAAGGGAAAGAGGTATACTGAAGCTTTCCTGCTTCTACTGGGAAGAATTACTGAGTAACATGCAGTAATATTTTTTTTTGCACTTCTTAGGTTCACATGTGCTTTGATGCAGAGATGGAGTCTAAAAATAACAATGCATTTTCAATGGGCTAAGGGGGCCAGCTTCATATGGTCCCTTTGCTCATTCCTAAATGCAGCTCACTCGTAATTTGTACTACGTTTGCCCTTAAAGATCTGCTTGCATACCAGGGTTACTCTGTGGCTGGTTAAGGCCAAGAACAGCCATTTCCTGCTCTGCCCTGGAAGTGTTTTTTTCTCCCTTAGCAGCCTAGAACTAAGGAGGCACTTCCTAACAGTGAAAACAATTAACCGGTGGAACGTTTGACTTCAGAAGTTATGGGTGCTCTACCACTGGAGGCTTTTAAGAACAGATTGAAATGGTATAGAGCAGTGTTTCCCAATCTTGGCAACTTGAAGAGGTTTGGACTTCAATTCCCAGAATTCCCCAGCCAGCATTCGCTAGCTGGGTGCTGGCTGGGGAATTCTGGGAGTTCAAGTCCAGATATCTTCAAGTTGCCAAGATTAGGAAATACCGGTATAGAGCAATGATGGCAAACCTTTTTTGATGGCATGAGGGGAGGCACGTGCATATGCGCCCACATCCATAATTCCATGTGGGCACACATGCATGAATGACAAACCCCTCCCCTCTGTTCCTGTCATGCGATGGCACGCATGTTTTTCGCTCTCCCCAGGCTTCAGAGCATTTCTAGGAGCCTGTGGAGGGCAAAAACTGCCTTTCCCATCCCTTCGCAGCCCCCTGGAGGCCAGAAATGGTCCATTTGCTGAGTTCTGGTTGAACCGGTAGTTCTGTGTTTGTTTGTTTGCTTGTTTTTGCTCTCCCGGGCTTCAGAGCCTTTCTAGGATCCTGGGGAGGCCAGAAATGACCCATTTGGAGGCCAGAAATGACCCGCCAGACACCTGAGTGGTACATATACATTCTGGGATACGTTTCTTTGGGAATGAGCAATAACAAAAAGAAAAAAAAAGGAAACCATGCTTTGCTTGCAATAATTACTACCCCTAAACGTGAACACCGATGATTCATTCTCAGATGTCTTTACTCATGCAATTTTTTTTACAGACAAATGGTTAATAATTTGGTGACTTTGTATAAATCATTGTAGTTATTGCAAGACTAATGTATGGGCAGAGGGTTCAAGGTCATAATTAGTTAAATTCTGCTTTAAAACTTTATTTGAAATATGTATTTTGGCAAGGTGGCTAGGGATGACAGGAGCTGAAATCTAATGTATATCTACAGTATGGTAGATCAGCAATAGTTAATATAATTTATACCAAAAGGGTTTACCACAGTGCATTGGATTAGATAAAAGTCCTTCTAGAAGACCGTCCTAGATAGAGCTGGAGGATCCATATATGTTGTGTTATAGGTGATAAATAACATACCATTCTGTTCATCTCCCAAGCATCTATGTATGATGTTGTAGAACTTAATTTCTTTCCATTTCTTCTTTGTCCCTTCCCGCAAGATTCTTCACAATTCTTTTATAAATTCAATATATGAAAATTATCCAGGTATTTCTTTTGATTTATTCATTGCATATCCCTTTTCATTATTAAGACATCAGCCAGTTTCTTTTGTATCTTCAGTGTAACATCTTTTTAAAACCATATCATTGTTTATTTTCTTTTTTCTTCTTCTGTAACATCATTTAGACACAGTCTCTATAGAGGCAGACGTTTCTATTGACATTATTAAAATTAACTTCTGACTCCCTTGTTGAAAAATATCCTTCAATATGTCCAATGTGTTTCCTTTCTGTATGTGAAATACAATAAATAGAATATTAACAGAAGTTTTGAAGTTTAATTTTAGTTGTTGGTTTTACCTGTTAACTATGTTTCCATATAGTAGGTAGATGTCAGGCTAACTGGGTTTGGTAAATATTGTTCTAGAAATTTATAAATCATGTTCCTGCTTCACAAGAAGGAAAGAATATCTTTGAAATACTGTATATTTATCAGTATTCAACTGGGGGAAGAATTTATGTACGGTATATGTTTTGTTTATTTATTTTATGCACTCTATTTTTTGTATAATCTTGCTTAGTTGTGTTTTGTTTTGTATAATTTTTTGGAGTTTGTATTTAGATGTTTTGAACAAAAATAAAAATAGTGAAAAAAATATATGCAATATTTTGCTTCATTCTCTAATTTTAAGGCAAGTTTACATGCTATGATTGTAATCTTTAGTTTCCTCTAGTTCCCCCTAGTGTCCAATCTTTAAAAATCTTATTATATATTTCTATTACAAATGAAAACACAAGCAGGGGAAAGTGGATTTTGCTTTTTTAACAGCTTTTGGTATTTCCTCTGGCAAACTCCTAAAATTCAAAGAGGGTGTCAGGTCTGGAAGCCATCTTTGGCATTGGGCCTTCCCAATGCTGTGGGAAGCTGTGTGGGGGATTGTATGGAGATTGTATGGAGTCATAATAATATTATTTTTTCTGAGAAGCAAGGACATTCCGCCCAGTACCTGGAGGGGTGTGATTGGGGGGGGGGGGATCTCCAGTTGAGGAATTTCAAGTCTTAGAGTCTTCTTTCGTTGGGGGTGTTATTTGGAACCCTGGCTCAGTGTTTCTAATACAGCAGCAGTAGGCTGACCAGTAAAAAGGTCTTGTATGTATCTTTTATAAATACCAACACTGAAAAGAAACTGATGTATTTTTTTAAAGTGGGATTTTTAATGACCAACTTCGTTTATTTTCATTTGGAAGCAAATACATGGTGCTCTGGATTATTGAAAGACTTCTCTCTGCAAACTAATTCTGGGAATACAGTGATAACTCATCTTACAAATGCCTCATCATACAAACTTTTCGAGATACAAACCCGGGGTTTAAGATTTTTTTGCCTCTTCTTACAAACTATTTTCACCTTACAAACCCACCGCCGCCACTGGGATGCCCCGCCTCCAGACTTCTGTTGCCAGCGAAGCACCCGTTTTTGCGCTGCTGGGATGCCCCTGAGGCTCCCCACCTCCGGACTTCCGTGTTTTTGTGATGCTGCAGGGGAATCCCAGCAGGAGAATCCCAGCAGTGCAAAAACGGGTGCTTCGCTGGCAACGGAAGTCCAGAGGTGGGGTTTACCAGCGAGGGGAGCCTCAGTGAAATCGCAGCATCGCAAAAACACAGAGGTCCGGAGGTGGGGTTTTGAGGACTTTGGTGTTTTTGTGATGCTGCGATTTCACTGATGCTCCCTTCACTGGGAAACCCCACCTCCGGACTTCCGTTACCAGTGAAGCACTAGTTTTTGTGATGCTGGGATTCCCCTGCAGCATCGCAAAAATACAGAAGTCCAGAGGTGGGGTTTCCCATGGAGGGGAGCCTCAGGGGAATCCCAGCAGCGCAAAAACAGGCGCTTCGGCTGGCAAAAAGGGTGAGTTTTGGGCCTGCACGCATTAATCGCTTTTCCATTGATTCCTATGAGTCTTACAAACTTTTCACCTTAAGAACCTCATCCCGGAACCAATTAAGTTTGTAAGACGAGGTATCACTTTATATAAAAAAGTAATTTCTATGCAAAATAGTTTTATATCCTCTCAGTTCTTTTTATTTATACTGAATATGCAATCCCCTCCCTATCTAGTTATGATTGGTCCTGAATGTACTTACTGATAGTTTTCAGATGAATTAACAGCCTGCTGCACAGAGGTGGGCACACCGGTAGCGGCCCGCTGGTGATGTCACCAGCCCTGTGCCCGTTCCTGGCCACCACCATTTTTTCCTTCATTTTTTAAAATTATTTTTTTTCTGGGTTTTATCTTCTGCATATGCGCAGGTGCTGTGTTTCTGGCACTGCACATGCACCACAAGCTTCTTTTAGTTTTTGGGGGGCACTGAGGTGGAAGAAGCCGGGGCAAGCGAGGCCACCAACCCTCCTCAGCAAAACTTTGGCTGGGCCAGTGTAGCACCCTAGGCAGACATGCTTTGAGATTTCTAGCTGCAATGGGCAGCCACAAAGCTAGATTCCTCTTTCCCCTGCAGCAATCCAGCAACAGAAACAGGAAAAGGGGGTGGAGAGAAACAAAGGGGACGCCAAAATATGTACAAGTTGGAGTGGAGGGCGGCAGTTTGAAATTCCCACCTCCTGGTACAGCACGTGGCTTTGCCCTGGAGCTGCATAGCCAAGGATTTTGCCTGAACTTTTCCTGTTATATTAAATATTATGGTGGTCCCATTTGAGGATGGTGCCTTTGAGAGTTTTTTTTAGTTTGTTTTATTGTGGACAACCTTGGCACTTCTTCTAGTGAAAGGCGTTTTAAGAATAAAAATCAATAAGCATTTAGTAGTGATAGTGATTCATACCATGGTTCATAATCCAACACATATGGGAAGCAAATGTGATTTGAGAATGCTTGCTTTCTAGTTTATGGTGATCTGCATGGCAATTTAGATTCCTCATTGTCAGACTGGGAGTGAAAGTTGACCATGAACAATACAAAAAATGTGGAACATTTCTATTATTGTCCTGGTTTCCCCCCTAAATAATGTACCAGCAGAAAGTAACTTTTCAAGCACAAACCAATAGTGGAATAATTCTGCGTTCTTTCTTAATCTTGATCAGTGTAATTTGTTTTATTTACACTGATTTATTTACACTTTAAACTTTATTTATATTTACACTTATATTTGTGCCCCAAAGAGGTGGCTTTAGGTAACTCATAAAGTTAAAAGTCCATCTCTGTCTAAGTATCGTTTAAAAGCCTTATATTTCCTGTATTTCATGAAGAAAATCACTTGATTCCTGTAGCAATGAAATTGTTTTAATTTAAAAGAAAAAAAGAGAACAATAATTATGTTCTTTTTATAGAAACTTCGTTTGTGAGACAAAGGAAGGCTAGAATTCTGAAATTAATAGATTTCCTTATACAAACAAAGAAAATGAGTGATGTCGTATAAGTGACCATTTTGGCAAAGGCTGGTGTTGCTGTGTAGATAAGTACTTTTCCATATATTTCTGTTTCCAGACTGGGAATAGTTGCTTACTATACTATCCAAATACAATGCCATATGTTTATGCAATTGGGATACTATTGTGCCAGTTTGCCTTCAAAAGACTATACATTATTTGCTTTAGTAGCAGAGTACTTGATTGTGTTACGCATAATGGGAGAAGAAGTGTTGTAAACACACAATTCATGTATATAATGTTGCCTATGGGTAAGGTGATCAGATTATAACTTTGGTAAAGTGGGACACCATTGGAGAGGGGGGGTGTTGGACGACGGACAACTGAAAAATCTCTATAGAATTTTACCTCAACGTTTGTTTTTGTGTATTGTTTCCCAGTCTGGCATTTCTATCAATTTATTATCTTTCCCGTTTTTGAAAAGCTTAAAAACAGTAAGACAAGGGAAGAGAGCAAAGTAGCTTGCCTGTTTTGCTTTCAGGCTGTTTCTTATACTGGAAGCAGCACCCTTTTCCCCCCAGCGCCAGAGAGGTGTGCGCTCGGTCTCTTCGCCAACCCTCTGATCTCTCTCTCTCTGTTGGGCATGTGCAAAGTAACCCATAGCCTGGACTTTATTCGCTCTGGACTGCATTTCCTTTCTCTGGACGTTGGGAGGAAGAAGCTTTTCCCAGCACCCAGAGAAAGGAAATGCTTTATTCGCTCTGGGCAGTCCAGGGAAAGAAAAATCGGGACTTTTAAAAAACCCCGTGGAATGCGGGACAAATTTATTTATTTATGTATCTAAGTATCTAAGTATCTAAGTATCTATCTATGTATCTGTCTGTCTGTCTGTCTGTCTGTCTGTCTGTCTGGCTGTCTGGCTGGCTGTCTGGCTGTCTATGTATGTATCTATGTATCTATGTATCTATGTATCTATCTATCTATCTATCTATCTATCTATCTATCTATCTATCTATCTATCTATCTATCTATCTATTTGACTTGTATGCCACCCCTCTCCGTACACTTGGGGCGGCTAACAACAATAATAAAAACAGCATATAACAAATCTAATATTTAAAATAACTAAAAAAAACCCTTATTAAAAACCAAACAAGCACACACACACACAAACATACCATGTATAGATTGTATAGGCCTAGGGGGAAAGGATATCTCAGTTCCCCCATGCCTGACGACAGAGGTGGGTTTTAAGGAGCTTACGAAAGGCAATTCTGATCTCAGGGGGGGAGGGGGAGCTGGTTCCAGAGGGACGTCTGGTCACCTTAACTATAGGGGCAGATGGATGAGGGCAGATTTAAGAGTTGGGGAAAATCTTTAACAAGAAAGGAAGGGGAAAAGGTTGAAATTATGGAGTAAAGTAGGAAGAACAGCATCGCTTGTGTAGCTAGGGCTGAGAGTTTTCTTTTCTTGTATATCTAGAAGGCAAATTTAAAAAATATTTTTCAAAGGTTTTACCCTAATATTGTTCCTGCAAAACGGGGCAGTACAATCAGGGGAGCTTCAGATTTTACAGAAAAGGCATTATTTTCAATAGCCTACTATGTTGCTTAACTATGGCTTTGTTGCAGGTGACTTCGTTTAACAGAGAGCCTGGTAGCTAACTTTTAAATACATGTTTTAAATTGAGTAGCTAACAAAATAGTCACCTTAGTTTTGCTACTGTACGTCAGAGGAAGTCTTCCATAATCTGGCTTTATGCAGATGGGAGAATTCCAGGCCCCAGAACTTTTAGCAACAATTTCTGGCTTCAGAATTCTTGTTGTAGAAGTCCAACATCTGAAGGACATCCAGACTGGAGAAGTTGGACTGAAGACCATTACCTGGTCTTCCATCAACCAGTTGCCTTCCATATGTACTGGTTTATAACCTCATCATTTTCAACTATAATGAAGTGAATGATGTCTTAGAAATGATGGATTTGTAAACTAATGGCTTTGGAAGGTATCAAGACATGAAGCATTACATGATCTTATTTCATTATGTATAATACAGTTTTTGATTTTCTCTTTGCTCATCTATCTAGCTGCACTTAAAAGGAAGCAGATTAGTTTTATATATTAAACTATTCTATGAAGGAAGCACCACAAAGGATATCAAAATTAATGAAGAACAACATGCTTTATAATCCTCATTCTTTAGTCTTTTTATTCCTAATTCCAATGATACAGGAAGACATGCTACATGTTAAAATCTTACTGGTACAGGAAGACATACTTATGTTAATTCCAAGCATAATATATAGTGTGATTTGTTAATTAATTTAACAGTGTCTAACCAGGTTATATACAAATACAGTAACTAGGACACAGCCTAAACATGTCAATTATAGTTTTGCAACATCTCTTAATGGCACATGAGACTAGCATAATCTAGAGTAGTAAGCACTCATTTAAAAAAGAGATGATTAAAATATGCTATAGGCTTTCCTCCCTTTAGAATGAATCTCAAAATTTGAGAGCCAAGGTGAATGAAACAAAATTACTTTTTAACATTTTTACCTTGAGGACGTTTTCTGTAACAGTTTTCTACTATATAATCTTGTCCTCTTCACATGAAAGAATTGCACCAGCTCATTGCCCTTGAAGTTCTGGCTTATTTTAGAATTAGTAGCCTCATATATCTTGAAATATTGTTTAATGGCTATATATAGCAGAGGATCGTGGTTGATAAACTGCACACCAGGAAAGTTTGTCCTCTGTTATAAAGTGTCGGACAAATACTAACTGCAAATTATTCCTCTGGTAAATTCATGAGTGTAAAATAATTAACTTTTTACCTATGCTTATCTATTTCAAGAGAGGGTGTGGAGATTTAGTTGTTATGTTATGAATCGCAATGAAGTGTAGGCGGAAACTCCAGGATTACTTCTGTGTGTAAACACCATTACCTCAGAATACATACCTCATGTTAGCATACTTGTTTTGATGTTTTATTCTCCAAGAAAGCCTTACTATTCAAATCAATCGACATAGGTTAATTCTGTTTATCACGATGCATAATTATTAGTTTTGCCTTCGTTGTGACTTTTCATTTGTCACCTCAATCAATTACATAAATAGTTCTCAAAGTACGAAGCAGTTGAGAATCTATTGACTATATATCTCAAATAAAATGTTTTCAGATGTTTTGAAAACAAAGTGTGATAGATGTGGTCAGGGAATTGTGACCACAGAAAAGTCCAATTTAAAACTAGTTTAACTCTTTTAAGGTGGTTTACATATAAATCACAGAGATGCTTTAGTGAGTGATGCACTTGCTCTAACCATCTTTTGAAGAAAGACATTAGAATTGTTGCTTTTTCCTGGGCAGACTGTAAAAATCAAGATGTTCAGACAAAAGACAATAGAAGAATTATAAACCATTGTGCATCTTACTGATTTTAAAAGTATATTTCCATTTACGGTAATGTATATTTTGAATAAACTTCCCTAATCATCAGTTGTTGATTAAAGGAATAAATCTACAATGTAGTTCAGTTATCTGCTCCTGGTTGCCTACTTGAAATGATCACACAGAACTAAGAAGAAACTTATTGTTGTATTAAGAGAGGTTCTTGTTTTTAATCCTTTGTTCTCCGCTTGTACTGTAATACCTGCATTCAGTTTCCCTTTTAAAACTGAATTTGGAAGATGCTCAAGGTTAGAATCTAATTCTCATTGTTTTACAATGAATCTCAAAGCCAATGTGTAAAAGAGCATTTGGGAGAATTAGTCCATGGTGATCTTAGTCATGCCTAGCTAACCGGCCTAGCTAAGCTTTGTTCAGTTAGGTATTAATGTAAACTTTTTGACATTCAATTGGTAATTGTTTTCATATACTTTGTGAGGAATGCTTGTATGACATGGAATAAACTGCAGAAACAGATGAAATGGCTGCAGTCACATTATTGCTGCTATAGGTTTACCGTAATTCAGTTTGTTCCACATGGTAACCATGCTTTCTTTCAATATTTTTGAATATAAATATTGTACAAAATACAAACTTTTGTACATGCAGTATGCTTTCCTGTCCTCGACCATACCAGTAAAAGAAAATGACCATCTTCATAATACCTAAAATAAATCCTTACATTTTTATTATCTCCCTTTTTTTGGTTTGTCAAGACCATACTTCTTTGTAGTGTTTTTAAGTATACAGAACATGTTTTCCAAAAGAGTGTTTATGAGTGAAAAGTTTATTTAGTGACTGCAGCCATCTCTTGAGCCAGTAAACATGACAAATGGTAATGACCTTTAAAGCCCTACATGACATTGGGCCAGAGTACATCCGGAACCTCCTTCTACCGCACGAATCCCAGCGGCCGATAAGGTCCCACAGAATTGGCCTTCTCCGGGTCCCGTCGACCAAACAATGTCGTTTGGCGGGCCCCAGGGGAAGAGCCTTCTCTGTGGCGGCCCCGGGCCTCTGGAATCAACTCCCCCCAGAGATTAGAACGGCCCCCACCCTCCTTGTCTTTCGCAAATTACTCAAGACCCACCTTTGTCGCCAGGCATGGGGGAGTTAAGATATTCCTTCCCCTAGGCCATTACAAGTTATGCATGGTATGTTTGTGTGTATGTTTGGTATTTATAATGAGGGTTTTTAGTTGTTTTATTAAATTGGATTGTTACATGTTGTTTTTTATCATTGTTGTTAGCCGCCCCGAGTCTGCAGAGAGGGGCAGCGTACAAATCCAACAAACAAACAAACAAACAAACAAACAAACAAACAAACAAACAAACAAACAAATAAAATAAATATCAGAAGCTAAAGTTAGCATCAAGTTCAAAGGATAGTTCTTCCATACAGATTTGCATTAGGTGCCTGTTTTGTTAACTGAACAGGCAGGGAAGCTTAGTTGTGGCATGTACAAATCCTAGTTTGCCGTTCTTATATGAGAGCAGATTTTAAAAATTCAATCTAATCTAATAAACATGGATCTTAATTGCATAGTTGCAAAATGAGGCAATTTTATTCCTGTAAGTAATTCTCTAAAGGCCATTGTCACGCCAGGGAGAAAACACCTACCATGCTCTTCTGAATTGTAATCTACCTCATGCTGCACTACTACTGTTGTTAGATTGCTAATACTACTTTGGTTTATGATGATAAATTGATGTAGCTCTTTATGAGATGTGTACAGTGCTTAGTGACATTTTCCTTAATGTGTTGGCAAAAAGAAAAGTCCGTTTCAATCCAGGCGGATATACATTAGCCAACTGCTCTTGATTTGGGCAAAGGTCAAAAAATCCACGCTGCAGTTCATAAAACATGCACCCATTACAAATCATGCATTTATTTCTAATTCTACATATCTTCTCTCAACCCACAGTGGTGAATCCTAAGATTAGATTTTATCAAAGTACAAATGTACTCACAGTTGCTCAGTTTAGGCAAATGCAGCAGTTGCACCAGAACCACATTAATTTCTTAATAATGTCTAAAGTAAAAAAAACACAAAAACTGCTGAAGGGGTAGAATTGTTTGTTTCTATTTATTTTTTATTTTAGTGCTTCATTTTTTTCCTGGTTTATATCCCTTGTTTTAACATTCACAAATCATCAATTTCCGGTCACAATTCAAAGTGTTGGTTATGACCTTTAAAGCCCTTCATGGCATTGGACCAGAATATCTCCGAGACCGCCTCCTGCCGCACGAATCCCAGCGACCGATTAGGTCCCACAGAGTGGGCCTTCTCCGGGTCCCGTTAACTAAACAATGTCGGTTGGCGGGCCCCAGGGGAAGAGCCTTCTCTGTGGCGGCCCCAACTCTCTGGAACCAGCTCCCCCCAGATATTAGAACTGCCCCTACCCTCCTTGCCTTTCGTAAACTCCTTAAAACCCACCTTTGTCGTCAGGCTTGGGGGAACTGAAATATCTCCCCTGGGCCTATACAATTTATGTATGGTGTGCTTGTGTGTATGTCTGTTTAATAATGGGGTTTTTTAAATATTTTAAATTGTAAATTTATTAGATTTGTTATAAACTGTTTTTTATTGTGTTGTGAGCCGCCCTGAGTCTACGGAGAGGGGCAGCATACAAATCTAATAATAATAAACAAACATCATTAAGAATCCAGTCTTTTCTGTCTACCCATTGTGCCAGGGGGGATTGGCATTTTGAGGACAAATGTCTTTCTTAGCTCAGTTTTTGACACCTTGAGGATGAGCACATTCAATTTTTGAGGAGAGTTGTTTCATGAGGGTATTTGATGAAAGAAACACTTCAGTTAGTTCAGAGACTAATGAAAGGGCTAAAGTTTTTAATTGGGAGCTTTAAAAAAACAACCTTTAAATTCCTTTTGGTTGACCAGTCATCTGTACTAGTGGATCTGAATTTGCATAATTATGGTGGTTACTTTTGTGTGTGCGGGGAAACAGAAAGAGAGCAATCAGTTAACTCAAGGCCAAAAACAGTGAATTTTTAACACCAACCTGTCTACCTCTGTTGTAGAATGTTATTTTTGTGTGCTTTCATAACATTGGCTACCCATTGTTTTTATACAGTACTGTATTTGCATAATGAATTCTGGCAAGAGTTTATAATGTTGTTATCGAGGCCTTAGTTGGCAAAAAACTGGGAGATTTACGCACATTAAATTGAAATAACAGCAGAATCCTTTAAGCAGAGTTTTTAAGGCTTGACTTTTTATAGCTAATAACCAGATTTTTTCTCTTGAGAATCTGAGAAATATGCTGAATCCAAAGATGCCTGCCATCCTGTGATGACAAAAGTGAAATGCAACTTGTTGAATGTGATGCAGTACAACCCTTTTAATGCTATGTTACAGATGTTAAAATGGCAAAGGTAGCAATTTGCAAAATTATATGTGCCAAGCTTTGGGAGGGAATGGATCCTTGTGGTGTTATAAAAGTCTGTTTGCGCATTACCTCCTAAAATATGCAAACACACTCAATTTTAAGGGAGTGATTAGTTGTAGGGTTTTCTTTGCTTAAAATATTTTTAACTGCATTTAATTAAATACAAATGGGGAGGGGAGTAAATTGCTTCAGAAGACTCAAATCCTTAGAACATTTAGCAAAACATGTCAGTGCCATGAAAAATAATTATATGACATTTAAAAAAATGTTTTCTGTTAAAATTG
Source organism: Erythrolamprus reginae (assembly GCF_031021105.1). NCBI lineage: Eukaryota > Metazoa > Chordata > Lepidosauria > Squamata > Dipsadidae > Erythrolamprus > Erythrolamprus reginae. The sequence goes on from NC_091950.1 coordinate 280,468,578, forward strand.
TAAATCTTAGGTTAACAGAATCATACTTTTCATTTGCCACTGTTAATATCATTCAGTTATGTTAGTCAGTGAAAAATAAATAATAAATTCAAGTACCCCCAGATGACAATGCTTTATTAAATAGTATATGTACAAAAGATCATTAATCATTAATTTTAAATTATTAGATTTGTTATGAACTGTTTTATTGTGTTGTGAGCCGCCCCGAGTCTACGGAGAGGGGCAGAATACAAATCTAATAAATAAATGAATGAATGAATGAATGAATGAATGAATGAATGAATGAATGAATGCCTAATTTTGAAGTGAATTGAAATGTAAACCCTTTCATGTCTATAATATTTATTTAATTGTTTGATTTATACCCCAAATTTCTATTTTGGTGCCTACTCAAGACAGCTAACGCAGTTTAAAAATCCCATACAAAAATAAAACAATATTCAAAATAACAATAAAATAAGGTTCTTAATCACTGAACAGTTCAAAGGTTGGTGAAACAGATCTGATCCTGACAGCTTTGTGGAACAATGAGATGGGGTGAAATACAGTTTCTCAGAATGTGTGTTGAGTAGTCTGATCCAAAGCAGGAAAAAGGCAGAGAGGCCCCTTTGACATTTAAGGCTGGATAGGTTTATAAAAACAACAACAATATCACAAGGCTGAGCTGCTACATGAGCAGTGCAACTGCACCAGATGCTTTGAAAACAAACAAGATTGTCAGAGTGGATAGTTTTAGAAATACAGTACAGATAGTTTGTGCAATTTCTTTCCCCTCAATACGGTAGACCATCAGCCTCTGAAAAGTAGAAATACTGGTGTTGGTTATCCTCTGCATGAAAGACAGTTAGAGCTTTTAGTTAATGCAGGTTTAATACCTAACAGAAAAAAAAGAGGAGAAATATTTCTGCTTGAACTTCCTTTCCGGTGTTGCTTAGTAATACTGTAGTCACAATGTATGAGGGGTAGGAAATCAGGAATATCAGTAGTTCAAATGAATATACTGTACTGTATAAGGTTTTTTTGCATGTTAAAAGCTCTCTATAAGAATCTGAACTACTAACAGTAAAAGCCAATTGGTGATAAGTAAGAATCAGTGCAATTCAAGGCAGGCTGGACTTGTGGGTGCAAAGAGACTTGAGACTAATGACATTTTTTCCTTCCTTCCTTCCTTCCTTCCTTCCTTCCTTCCTTCCTTCCTTCCTTCCTTCCTTCCTTCCTTCCTTCCTTCCTTCCTTCCTCCCTCCCTCCCTCCCTCCCTCCCTCCCTCCCTCCCTCCCTCCCTCCTCCCTCTTCTTTCTTTCTTTCTTTCTTTCTTTCTTTCTTTCTTTCTTTCTTTCTTTCTTTCTTTCTTTCTTTCTTTCTTTCTTTCTTAAATATTAGAGTTGAAAGGGACCTTGCAGGTCATCAAGTTCAACCCCCTGCTTAAGCAGGAAACCCTACACCACTCCAACCAGATGGCAGTCCAATTTTATTTTGAATGTGTCAAGTGATGAGGCATTCACAACCTCTGCTGGCAGGCTGTTCACTCTCACCATCAGAAAGTTCTTCCTTATTTCCAGGTTGAATCTCTCCTTGGTCAGTTTCCATCCATTGCTCCTGGTCTGGCCCTCTGGCGCCCTGGAAAATAGTGTGATCCCTTCCTCTCTGTGGCAACCCCTCAAATATCTGTATACTGCTAACATGTCCCCTCTGGCTTTCCTTTTTGCTAAACTATACATGCCCAGTTCCAGCAACTTTTCTTCATATGTCTTGGTTTCCAGGCCCTTTATCATTTTAGTTGCTCTTTTCTGTACTTTCCTTAGAGTTTCAATGTCCTTTTTGTAGTGGGGCGACCAAAATTGAATGCAGTACTCTAGGTGTGGTCTGACTAGGGCATTATAGAGTGGTATTAATACCTTCCCTCAGGCTTCCAAGAAGGAAGAGGACACACCTATCAACTGCCTGTTTCCCCTGCCAGTCTTATCAGCAGGTATCCAAGTTGCTTCCTCATTCTTCCCTTACCAGGCATTGCCATTAAGAGATTTCAAATTTCAGCCTCCATTCCAAACTGGAATTTTCATTCATCAGGCCAAAGGGAGGTGGTAAAGAGGGTGATTATACCCATCTTCTATTATCCTTGGCTCCACACAATCTATGGGTTTCTGGAAAGTATAGTTGGAAAGCACAGTGATGGTGCTAAAGCAGCCACAACTTTGCCAAATTTCAGTCCCATGGGAGTCATGGGTCCCAGATTTTAGATGTACAGTGATACCTCGTCTTACGAACCCCTCTTCATACGAACTTTTCATGATACGAACCCATTGTTTAAGATTTTTTTGCCTCTTATTCCGAACTATTTTCACCTTATGAACCCAAGCAGCCGCCGGGATTTCCCTGAGGCTCCTCGATTCCCTTCATTTTTGCCAGGGCTGCTTTGAATCCCAGCGACAAACTCCCCCCTTCCAAACTGCATGGGGAAAAGACTCATGGAGCTCAAGAGAGGAGAAAGGTGTGGGAGAAATGAGCAGAATGGGGTGGGCAAAAACGGGAGGGAAAGACTCATGGAGCTCAAGAGAGGAGAAAGGTGTGGGGAAAAAGAGCAGAACAGGGTGGGCAAAAATGGGAGGGACTTATGGAGCTCAAGAGAAGAGAAAGGTATGGGGAAAATGAGCAGGACAGGGTGGGCAAAAACGGGAGGGACTCATGGAGCTCAAGAGGAGAAAGGTGTGGGGAAAATGAGCAGGACAGGGTGGGCAAAAACGGGAGGGACCCATGGAGCTCAAGAGGAGAAAAGTGTGGGGAAAATGAGCAGGACAGGGTGGGCAAAAACGGGAGGGACCCATGGAGCTCAAGAGGAGAAAGGTGTGGGGAAAATGAGCAGGACAGGGTGGGCAAAAACGGGAGGGACCCATGGAGCTCAAGAGGAGAAAGGTGTGGGGAAAATGAGCAGGACAGGGTGGGCAAAAACGGGAGGGAAAGACTCATGGAGCTCAAGAGGAGAAAGGTGTGGGGAAAATGAGCAGGACAGGGTGGGCAAAAATGGGAGAGACCCATGGAGCTCAAGAGGAGAAAGGTGTGGGGAAAATGAGCAGGACAGGGTGGGCAAAAATGGGAGAGACCCATGGAGCTCAAGAGGAGAAAGGTGTGGGGAAAATGAGCAGGACAGGGTGGGCAAAAACGGGAGGGACCCATGGAGCTCAAGAGGAGAAAGGTGTGGGGAAAATGAGCAGGACAGGGTGGGCAAAAACGGGAGGTGAGAGACCCATGGAGCTCAAGAGGAGAAAAGTGTGGGGAAAATGAGCAGGACAGGGTGGGCAAAAACGGGAGGGAAAGACTCATGGAGCTCAAGAGGAGAAAGGTGTGGGGAAAATGAGCAGGACAGGGTGGGCAAAAATGGGAGAGACCCATGGAGCTCAAGAGGAGAAAGGTGTGGGGAAAATGAGCAGGACAGGGTGGGCAAAAATGGGAGGGAAAGACTCATGGAGCTCAAGAGGAGAAAGGTGTGGGGAAAATGAGCAGGACAGGGTGGGCAAAAATGGGAGAGACCCATGGAGCTCAAGAGGAGAAAGGTGTGGGGAAAATGAGCAGGACAGGGTGGGCAAAAATGGGAGAGACCCATGGAGCTCAAGAGGAGAAAGGTGTGGGGAAAATGAGCAGGACAGGGTGGGCAAAAACGGGAGGGACCCATGGAGCTCAAGAGGAGAAAGGTGTGGGGAAAATGAGCAGGACAGGGTGGGCAAAAACGGGAGGTGAGAGACCCATGGAGCTCAAGAGGAGAAAAGTGTGGGGAAAATGAGCAGGACAGGGTGGGCAAAAACGGGAGGGAAAGACTCATGGAGCTCAAGAGGAGAAAGGTGTGGGGAAAATGAGCAGGACAGGGTGGGCAAAAATGGGAGAGACCCATGGAGCTCAAGAGGAGAAAGGTGTGGGGAAAATGAGCAGGACAGCTCCATGGGCAAAAATGGGAGAGACCCATGGAGCTCAAGAGGAGAAAGGTGTGGGGAAAATGAGCAGGACAGGGTGGGCAAAAATGGGAGGGAAAGACTCATGGAGCTCAAGAGGAGAAAGGTGTGGGGAAAATGAGCAGGACAGGGTGGGCAAAAATGGGAGAGACCCATGGAGCTCAAGAGGAGAAAGGTGTGGGGAAAATGAGCAGGACAGGGTGGGCAAAAACGGGAGGGAAAGACTCATGGAGCTCAAGAGGAGAAAGGTGTGGGGAAAATGAGCAGGACAGGGTGGGCAAAAATGGGAGAGACCCATGGAGCTCAAGAGGAGAAAGGTGTGGGGAAAATGAGCAGGACAGGGTGGCCAAAAACGGGAGGGACCCATGGAGCTCAAGAGGAGAAAGGTGTGGGGAAAATGAGCAGGGCAGGGTGGGCAAAAACGGGAGGAACCCATGGAGCTCAAGAGGAGAAAGGTGTGGGGAAAATGGTGGGCAAAAACAGGAGGGAAAGACCCATGGAGCTCAAGAGAGGCTCTTTTTGCCTTGCTTCGTTGGGACTGCCACCTCTTGCCACCTCTCGCTGTCCCTCTCCCCCACTCTGTTCTCCTCAGCTTAGTCTGCCCCCCCCCCCCGCTTTTTTTTTTAAAGCCTTAATGTTTTGGATTTTCCTAATGGGCTTGCATGCATTATTGGCTTTTCCATTAATTCCAATGGGAAACATTGTTTCATCTTACGAACTTTTCACCTTACGAACCTTGTCCCGGAACCAATTAAGTTCGTAAGACGAGGTATTACTGTATTCTGTAAGTTATCCCATTTGAGCTAAGAAGATTCAGCAATTATTTAACTTCATTTCACCCAATTGAAGGTTATAAAGTGTCAAGCAAACACTAGAGTTTTAGTATGTAGATGCAATTATACATGCAATTCATTGCTAAAGGATATTGATGCAACTTTCTTAGTGAACAAGGTGAAAGGAAATTTTATGTAAGGTTTTATGTAAGTAGTAATTCTTTAGCTCTTATTGGTTATTTAGCTCTATATAGCTGACTCTAGGGGGCATGGAACATTTCTGAATGATTCAAAAGCTTTTGAAAACAAAACAAGTAAGAGCTAATCACAGTGCAGGCTTAAAATGGTGTCTGGTGTCCTATAGTATTCTTCCTAATCTGGTGTGTTTCAACTTGTTGGAATTGCAAACCCCAGAATTTCCAATCACTGAGGTTTTGTCATCTGTACACACCTGGATGCTACTCTGGATTAGTCAGGCTCATTGTGTCCATCACAACATTGCCAAAAATAAAAAAATAAAAAAAATTAGAATAATTAAAAAAAAATAAGTTATAGTGGAATCATTTACTACTTCTCCGAGTCTTCGGAGAGGGGCGGCATACAAATCTAATAAATAATAATAATAATGATAATAATAATAGTAATTATTTTTATTTATTATTATTTATTAGATTTGTATGCCGCCCCTCTCCAAAGACTTGGAAAAGTAGTAAATGATTCCACTTTAACTTAATTTATGGACCAGCTCTTCACTATTGGTAGATGTGGCCAGTGGTTAGGCTGCCCTTGTCAGAGGTCATTTATACAAATGCTGAACATAGATCAGGTTGAAGCGGCTTTAAGAAAACCACAGTGTAATCTCAATACTGGCTGACTCAACAATTTAAATGTGTTGGGTCTGAAAATAAACAGTCTGTCGTGTTCATGAGAAAAGGAAGCTTCTTGAGTAAATAAACCCTCTATTTTCAGGCAGTTGACCCTTTTTACCCTAGGTCTGGTTAAGAGATTATGCATTTTAATTTCAGGTGTTGTTTGATGCAACCTACTTAAACATTGGACAGTACATAGCTTAGTACAACATCTCTTTGGTTATAGTGCTTGATTCCAATGAATATTGTTCTCCAAGAATGTCAAAAATAAACAAGAGGCTGGTGAAAGTTGATTTCCCCCCCAAGGGCCAGTGTACTTTTCAGTATTTTATTAAACTATGATTATATTCACAAGGCTGTGACCTTTTCTCTGTCTTTGTTTTGGAAAATAAAGAAACTCGTTAGTGTTTTGAATAATAGAAGACTTTCTGACTTCAGTAGCTGCCTTGCAGCTGTTGTGGTTCACAATGCCTGGAGCCCAGAATAAAGATGGGTTTTTCAAAAATATTTATAAGAAAATGCAGCGCATATCAGATATGTAGACTTTGAAATAAAAAAAAGAGTTCTGGTCAGCTGCCAAGTCTGACTGAATGCAGATGTTGTTTGAAAGGATTTGTTTTATGTACATGACCAGGATAATAGGGTGTTATGAACTTTTTGGAATGTAGTAAAGGCTTCCACGTTAGCATAAACTAAATTTAAATTCATATTGTGCAGTCCCACATTTTCCAACCCAGATCCTTTAAAAATGCATTGGGACTTCAGCTTCCAAAATTTCAGTGGCCAGGCTGGCAGAGAACTGGATTGATAGTTCTTTCTGAGATGCTCAAATTGCTTGTGTATATAGTCTTTTTTTGTACAATAAAGCAAGCACCTCTGTTTTAATACATTGGTATATGCAACATTCACTTTTAAGAAGAAAGGATTGAATCATTTCTAAGCAGACATTTCTGTATTTAATAGTTTTGGAATAAAATGTTGGAATTTGATGCACGTAATAATTGTAACATTTTATGGGGGTGGGGGTGGTAGTTTTCTTACTGGCTTGGGTGTTTTAATTATTGTGAATTGTCCAGAATCATGAAGAAGTGATGGGCAGTTTATAAATTAAATGGATGGATGGATGGATAAACAAGCAAGCAAAGAACATAGAAACATAGAAGACTGACGGCAGAAAAAGACCTCATGATCCATCTAGTCTGCCCTTATACTATTTTTTGTATTTTAACTTAGGATGGATATATGTTTATTCCAGGCATAAATTCAGTTACTGTGGATTTACCAATCACGTCTGCTGGAAGTTTGTTCCAAGGATCTACTACTCTTTCAGTAAAATAATATTTTCTCATGTTACTTTTGATCTTTCCCCCAACTAACTTCAGATTGTGTCCCCTTGTTCTTGTGTTCACTTTCCTATTAAAAACACTTCCCTTCTGAACCTTATTTAACCCTTTGACATATTTAAATGTTTCGATCATGTCCCCCCTTTTCCTTCTGTCCTCCAGACTATACAGATTGAGTTCATGAAGTCTTTCCTGATACGTTTTATGCTTAAGACCTTCCACCATTCTTGTAGCCCGTCTTTGGACCCGTTCAATTTTGTAAATATCTTTTGGTAGGTGAGGTCCCCAGAACTGAACACAGTATTCCAAATGTGGTCTCACCAGCGCAATATATAGCAGGATCACAATCTCTCTCTTCCTGCTTGCTATACCTCTAGCTATGCAGTCAAGCATCCTACTTGCTTTTCCTACCGCCTGTTCTGGTTTCTGGTAGAACTTTAGCTATTACAAATAACTCTTACTAAATGCAGTATTTCATAAACAAAGAAACTCCATCTTTATTTCTCTTCCCTTTCGTATTCAAAATACAATTCATACTAGCACATTCCTCTCAGACCGATATCTTTCTTAATTGCTCCCAGCCTTCTCCGTTTAACAAGATTTATGTACTCACAGCATGATTCAAAAACAGCAGAAATGACTGTAAAATAACACAGAATGCATTTGCTTGCTTGGGAGCTGAACAGAAACCTTTCATTTTTCGCCCTACAACATTGAAACTCCACCCTTCTTCCCCACTGACCCCCTGAGGTACCAAATACATCACTCCAGTATTTAACCCATTCCTCCCCTTAATATTTTCTTCCAAACACCTGCTCTTTATGTTTTTGTACCCTTCTAAATTTAGGATTGACCCAGCGAACGTCTGATTTTTCCTCGCTAGATTCTGGACTCATAGCCACATCCTGTGGCTGGCCTCCCACCTGTTCTACTACCTGTAACCCCGGGCCCACCACTAATTCATAAACACTATCTGTATCAGAGTCCTCAATTTCTTCATCATCCTCCAACTGACCAGGAGTATGTACAACACCGCCCGACCACACTGCTCACCCATTTTGAGACTGTCAGAAATCACTACCCCTAAATCCTTCTCTTCTGAAGTTTTTGCTAACACAGAACTGCTAATACAATACTCAGATTGAGGATTCCTTTTCCTCAAGTGCATTATTTTACATTTGGAAACATTAAACTGCAGTTTTCATTTTTTGACCATTTATCTAATAAAGCTAAATCATTTACCATATTACAGATGCCTCCAGGAATATCAACCCTATTGCTCACTTTAGAGTCATCGGCAAATAGGCAAACCTTCCCTACCAAACCTTCCCCTATGTAACTCACAAACATATTAAAAAGAATAGGACCCAGAACAGACCCTTGTGGCACACCGCTTGTAACCTGACTCTGCTCAGAATACTCGCCGTTAACAATAACTCTCTGATGTCTATGCTTCAGCCAGCTGCAAATCCACTGAACTATCCAGGGATTAAGTCACTAATTTATCTATCAGCTCTTTATGTGGCTTTGCTGAAGTCCAGATAGGCAATATCCAGGGCACCACCTTCATGCAACACCTTTGTGACATAGTCAAAGAAATCAATGAGATTAGTCTGACATGATTTGCCTTCAGTAAAGCCATGCTGATTTGGGTCCAATAAGTTATTGTTTTTTAGGTGCTGATTTATCCTTTTTTTGAGTAGAGTCTCCATCATTTTAATTACAACTGATGTCAAGCTAACTGGCCTGTAGTTACCAGCTTCTTCTCTACTGCCTTTCTTGTGGATAGGCACAACACTAGCCATTCTCCAATCCTCAGGAACTTCTCCTGTTAACAAGGATTGGTTAAATAAATCAGTCAGGGGGTAGCAATGACAAATCTGAGTTCTTTAAGAACTCTGGGGTGGATGCCATCTGGACCCATTGTCTTATTTATCTTTAATCGTTCAAGTTCTTCTAAGACATTGGTTTCTAAGATCACTGGAGCTGAATCCGTACAGCTGGAAGCAATGCTATATCCATCTATAGTATTATGTTGTAAGGTGTCTTTTGAGAAAACTGAACAGAAGTAGCTATTGAAATGGTCAGCGGTTTCCTTATTCCCATCAATGCATGTATTATTCCCGGTACTAAGCTTCGTGACGCTGCAGTTTTTCTTCTTCCTATCATTAATATATCTGAAGAAGGTTTTATCCCCCTTCTTTACAGATTTGGCAATTTCTTCCTCTTTTGAGGCTTTAGCAGCATATATTATCTTTTTCGCCTCCTTCTGACTCATTTTATACACCTCTCTATCAGCTATACTTCCAGACTCTTTATACCTCCTATAGGCAGCCTTTTTTTCATTGATTATAGCCTATAGCCTATAGCTTATAGACTATAACATATTTTTGTTAATTTGGTGAAGGAGTGTTGCTGATAAATAAGAACAATTTATAGTTAAAACTTTTTGTTGTTCTATGCATAATGCATTCTGGATTGGGCCATCTCATCCTGCATGTAGACATTAAGTATTAAATGTTACCCTTTTTAAAAAAAAATCTCATGAATTTTATAAATAGCATGGAAAGAGTATTCAAACTTTATTTTAGACAAAATATCATAAAGGAGTTTGCATTTCCATCTAACCTCTTTCACATTTGTTAATTGCCATATGCCTGGGTCCCTGCATCAAACTTGGATATTTTTCCCAGCATTCTTTACTCCCTGATACATTTGATATAAGCACATCATATTGGCTTTTGCTGTGCACAACACACTGCCGTTTATATATTTTCATTTTATCTTTCTTTAATAACTGTGTAAGTTTACTTACTTTTAACAATTCTATTGGCTATTGCCATCTATTAAACAATTAGATTTTCTATAGCCTATGCCTTGTTTTCCATAATAAAAGAGGAGAAGATATGTTTCAAAAGCTGTTTTCTGTAATTAGTTAATGCAGCAACCTTATCTGATCTAGCAAACCAAGTGTAAAGCCTGATTGTGTTTCATCATCTGTTCTATCACTTTTAGGGAATAGGCTTCTTCCTGATGTCCAGGTTGAGCCCAAATATGCATAGAACTAAATGCCATGCTTAAGTCTGGTGTGTTTGTAAGTGAAAGCTTCCCAGAAGCTCAAGGCCTTATTCTGGAATTGACTGTTGGCTTTCAGGGATGACTTGGCTGGTATTAACACTTTGCATACAAGATAAAAGCCAATTTCAACACAAGATTTGCCTATTGGAGTGACTATATAAATGTCAGTGCTTCAGGGATTAGTTTCTAGACTCTTTTTCTCCCCTCCCCCACTTTTCCCTGACATTCTGAATTGATGTATATTTGGATGTGTTCTTCAAAGATCACAGAAGGCAACTGTGTCTTGTTGACATACAGTGTTCCCTCGCCACTTCACGGTTCACCTTTCACGGATTCGGTGTATCGGTGGTTTTTATATACAGTGGTCCCTCGATTTTCGTGGGTTCGAACTTCGCGAAAAGTCTATACCACGGTTTTTCAAAAAAATTAATAAAAAAAATACTTTGTGGGTTTTTCCCCTATACCACAGTTTTTCCCGCCCGATGACGTCAGACGTCATCACCAAACTTTCATTCACCTTTAATAAATATTTTTTTAAATAAACTTTAATAAATAAACATGGTGAGTAATAATCTAAATGGTTGCTAAGGGAATGAGAAATTGTAATTCAGGTGTTTAAAGTGTTAAGGGAAGGTTTGTGATACTGTTCACAGCTAAAAACAGTGTATTTACTTCCGCATCTCTACTTTGTGGAAATTCAACTTTCGCGGGCGGAACATATCCCCAGCGAAAATCGAGGGAACACTGTATTATATTTTATACATGTACGCATGCACGGTCAGAGGCTTGCGGTGTCTGCTGGAGCCGGCGGTGAGGTTCCGCTGCGGGTGAGTGGCTGGACAGGGGGGAGGCCTTGGCAGACAGGATTCTAGGGCTGCCCGAGGGTCGGGAGGCTCTGGTGGAGCCGAGGGGGAAGCGGAAGGCTCACCGTCCTCTGCCTCGGCGACTTTTCTGCTCTAGAGAGGACGAGGGGAAGCAAAATCGCTACTTTTTGTAGGTGAACATAGGTGTTGTAGGTTCCGTTCCTCCGGGAATGTAATGCCCGTGATAAATGAGGGATTACTGTAATTATTTACTGGTCCAAAAAATTTTGCCCCCTACTATGAAAACTTTATTCTTACATGCATTGGATCTCCAAAACATAGAATCATACTTATGTACAGAAGAACAGATCCCTATCTAGGTTATTTTTAAAATCATTGGATCACAGAGCAAGAGTGCTACTGAAAAATTGAAAAAGGTCTTCTGCAGTCATGACATAAGCCTAAAACTGAAAATGAGGCATGTCAGATGTTACATCTTTTCTATCCTTCTCTAAGGCATAGAGAGTTGGTCTCTGACAGAAAGAGACCAGAAGCATTTGAAATGTAGATTTTTAGAAGCATTTGAAAGGTGGATTTATGTTATGTAAACTGAGTTGTCAAAATCAGAAATGAGGAGGGGATAAGCTGCCTGGGAAAGCGAAGGGAGATCATCAAAACCATTAAAAAGTGAAAGTTAGAATATTTCGGACATGTGATGTGGAGAAATAGGCCACACTTCACTTAATCCTCCAGGGAAAGATTGAGGGCAAACAAGGTCCAAGCAGAAGAAAAACACCATGGCCTCAAAGTCTAAGGGACTGGTTTGGACAAAACTCAGCAGCAGGTTTTCTGTGTGGCCATCAATAAAAATAGGATCGTCAACACGATCGCTGACATCTGATGACGGCTATGGCAGAAAAAGAAAGGAGGAAGGGGGAAGAGGAGGAGTGCATGATATGTTTGGGATGTTTGATTGTTTTTACATTAAGGGTTTTAAACTGTTTTAATAATTGGATTTGTACTATGCTTTATTGTTGTGAGCTGCTCCGAGTCTTCGGAGAGGGTCCGTGTACAAATCTAATTAATAATAATAATTAATAATTAATAATAATTAATAATAATTAATAATAATTAATAATAATTAATAATAATTAATAATTACTATTATTATTATTATTATTATTATTATTAATAATAATAATAATAATAATAATAATAATAATAATAATAATAATAATATAATTCATTGCAATGCTAGTGCAGAAACAGGGCTAGTCTAAGTCAAATGTATACCTGCAGCAAAATTTTTAGATAGCAGAAATCTTTACCAGGATGGCAAAAAGTGAAAAATAGCATCCAATGAGGAGGGGAAAAAGGTTCTATATCTGATTGGAGTGGTGGAAACCTCTCAAGCCAATCCTTCTCACAATATTGTGAGAAGGATTCTGATCTAAATATTGTGAGAAGGATCTGATCTAAATGTAGTTCATAAAATCACATACCAAAAATGTCCTTTCTGTTAATGACTACTTCACTTTCAACCGCAGCAATACACAAGCACGTGATAGATTCAAACTAAATGTAAACTGCTCCAACTCGACTGCAAGAAATACAACTTCAGCAATAGAGTAATCAATGCCTAGAATACACTACCTGATTCTGTGGTTTCTTCCCCAAACCCCCAAAATTTTAACCTTAGATGGTCTACAGTCGACATCTCCCCATTTCTAAGGTTTGTAAGGAGCATGCACAAGCGCACCATTGTGCCTACCGTCTCTGTCCTACTGTCCTATTGTCCTCTTTTATCGTTACTTTTTACTTATGTTTATACAAACTACTAATATCCTATACAAGTTTGACAAATAAATAAATATAAATAAATAAATTGTAGGGGGAGAAAAAGGAAGAGGGAAGAGTATTTTGGATGCTTGCTTCCACAAGTTACTTACAAAATAAAAAGGTGAGATAACAAAAATTGAATACATAAATAAATCTAATTTAGGGTTGTCTTTCCTAACAGGCAGTGTTTCTCCAGGACTCTGTTATCATCTTTCTCAGGCTTGTCAGGATAGTGAATGTGGGACCTCTTGCACTTTATCTGATGCTCCCAAAGAGGGATTTTGGCTTTCTAGGAGAATTCCCTTGCTGGTTGACAGATTCCCTTGCTGGTTGACAGGATGTCTTTCCTCAGGAAGTTATGAGATCAGATTCGCTTTCCCATCCTTGCGACAGAGACCCAAAGGCTGACGGGCACAGGTTTCTGGGAACGACTTGGATCATCTCATTTTCCCCATTTAGCAAGGAAGGGCTCGGCTTGACTTTCAGTTCTGCGAGTGTCTGCTTACATGCAAGTGAAAGGAGTTGCTTGTCTCTGGTCTTTTGAAAGAAAAGTCATTTCCTGCCCTGGTGGAACTCATTATGTTAATTTGCTGTTTAAAATGGCTATAATTCTTCATTTCTCCAGATATATATAAGGAGCAACAAAAAAAAAGTAAAAGTAAGCTGCAGCCCAGAAAAAGAAGCAGTGCTTCTTTGGGAGGTGACTGCATCCATTAATTACATCAAAATTAGAATAATTGCAAAAGGTAAAATGAGTGTAATCTTGCAAGGTCGTGTAAGGTTGGTGAAATGAGGACCCAGATTGTTGGGGGCAATATGCTGACACTCTATAAACTGCTTAGAGCAGTGTTTCCCAACCTTGGCAACTTGAAGATATTTGGACTTCAACTTGGGGAATTCTGTGAGTTGAAGTCCAGATATCTTCAAGTTGCCAAGGTGGGAAACTGGCTTAGAGAATGCTATAAAGGATTGTGAAGCATTATATAACTCTAAATGCTATTGCTATTGCAAGATTGCCAAATCTTACACAGGTTCTTATGAACGTTTATCATTTCCATCTTATCTTAAGGTTATGTTTCTGAAATATTTTGAAATTTATTTACATATCCCAGCGGCCGGTCAAATCCTACAGAATCGGCCTACTCCAGGTCCTGTCAGCCAAGCAATGTTGCCTGGCGGGGCTTAGGGGAAGGACCTTCTCTGTGGCGGCTCTGGTCCTTTGGAACCAACTCCCACCGCCAGAGATTCGCACTGTTCCCACTCTCATGGCTTTTCGAAAGGTTTTAAAAATGCACCTTTGCCAGCAGGCCTGGGGCCATTGAGTGTGGATACTCTGCTCTGGCTGATAGTATGATTGTGTTTGGAATGAATCAGGTTGAATGGTTTCAGTTTATTTATTTATTTATTTATTTATTTGGATTTGGATTTGGATTTGGATTTGGATTTGGATTTGGATTTGGATGCCCCTCTCCGAGGACTCGGGGCGGCTCACAGCATATACAAAGACACAATAATACAATTAATCCAACTAATAAACATAAAAAATCTTTAAAAATTCTAACTTTAAAAACTTTCATTAACATTCATTCAATAAATCACACTTTTATTTGGGTTTTAGGCAGGGGTGGGCTACTGCCCGAATTGGGGGGGGGGAACGCAGTGGAGTAACAAAAATTATTATTATTATTATTATTATTATTATTATTATTTATTTATTTATTTATTTATTTATTTATTTATTTATTTATTTATTTATTTATTTATTTATTTATTTATTTATTTATTTATTTATTTATTTATTTATTTATTTATTTATTTATTTATTTATTTAGATTTGTATGCCGCCTCTCTCCAGAGATTTGGAGCAGCTCATAACAACAAAACAATACAAATCCAATAGTTAAAACAGTTTAAAAACCCTTAATATAAAAAGCGGTCATACATCTCATACAAACCATACATAAAACGAAACGGTCCAGGGGAATCAATTTCTCCATGCCTGACGACACAGGTGGGTTTTAAGGAGTTTGCGAAAGGCAAGGAGGGTGGGGGCAATCCTAATCTCCTAAATGGAGTCCCATCACAGAGCACCCAATTTGCACTGAAAGGTGTTGAAAGAAAATGCATAAGCCATGCCCACAGTGTGGTAATAAAAATTTTGGTAGCCCTTCACTGGTTTTAGGTTTAGGTTTATACTGGGATTTTTTAAACTCTGTATTTGTATTGATTTTATTATGTAAGCCGCCCTGAGGTCCCCTGGAGAAGAGCGGCATAGAACTCCAAGTGAATGAATGAATGAATGAATGAATGAATGAATGAATGAATGAATGAAAGAAAGAAAGAAAGAAAGAAAGAAAGAAAGAAAGAAAGAAAGCTGGGCAGCTTTTTTAGAGGGGAGTGTTTTTGCCCATAGAAAATAAGTACAGTCAAGTTTCATTTTAGCAGATTTGTGTATATGATCATATGAGAACAAACTGTAATTGGTTTAACAAACCAATAGCAATTCTTGGCTAGCATGCAAATTGGTTCATGATGCCTGGTTTGCATATAATGAGAAAATCAGGAATCGGACAATGTGAGACTGAATTCTTGCTATTTTCTGCTTCTGGTTTTGGGGTTTTGGAATTGGATATATGTGGCCTCCTTTCTTATATATAAATATGGTCATTAGTTTGTTACAGACTAAGACTTCTTTAGCTTTATGCCTTTTCAATGAGGCAGATCATACCTATCTTACCAGCAAACCAGTAGTTAAGGAGA
Organism: Erythrolamprus reginae; assembly: GCF_031021105.1. Taxonomy (NCBI): domain Eukaryota; kingdom Metazoa; phylum Chordata; class Lepidosauria; order Squamata; family Dipsadidae; genus Erythrolamprus; species Erythrolamprus reginae. The sequence goes on from NC_091950.1 coordinate 280,483,984, forward strand.
GTGACCTAAGATACTTCATTCAGTTTAGAAAGTGTGAATTAAATAGAACGAATGTATGTACAGCATCAGATCAGTACAGCGATTGGCCTGTTACTCCCAAGCAGACTTTGTTTGTATTTTTGTTAAGACTATCTCAGCTGTGCAGTGTGCAAAATCTGTATCAGCATTTTGTTCCTGTGACATTCCTACAACTGTTGCTGTTTTGTTTTGTTTCTGGTAAAGTTCACCAACAATGAAACACAGTTTGGAAGCCATTCAACTCAGAGAGAATCAAAGCCACCTGATAAACAAAAGGCAACCTTTTTTTCCCCCACTTAAACCTGTTGACAGAATGGAATGAGATATTCATCAATTATGAAAAAAAGTAGCCAGGGTTTAGAATAACACATAAAGGAGTACGGAATTGCATTTTGATTTTTACAGTACGGCGTTTTGTTCATTTTACAGAGCTGTATATCATTTGTAGCTGTAGTTGTAGTAATCATAACTCTAAAACTTAGATAGCTTGAAAGAGCTTTAAGGCAAAAAGTTCCATAGATACAGCGGTTGAGAATTCACTGAACCAGTGAATTAGATTTGGTGTGTGTGTGTGCTATTAAGAGAATGGAAGGCTAGCATAATCCTTAGTGCTCCATTGAGCTCCGTAGAATGGTGAAATGAAGACAGCAAGAGTTGCTTAGTTGGCAGTAATAAATCCGGTTCTTGTGTACATATTCCATGGAGAGCCATTGTCTTGTACACATGACTCTGTTTCCCTTTTCCCTTTCTCTTTCCATTTTTGTCTTTTGAAAAATAATGTAACAGTTTTTGCAAGGATGTTTTTTTCTGATGTGCCAAATCCCTGTGAAGTAGCCTGGTTTAGCACTGGTTAATCTGTAAGGACTCAATTTCACTTTGTACACCCCACAGGCTGAATTTCCTTAAGCCCAGTGGTCCCCCCCCCCACCTTTCCAGCTTTGCAGGCAGGGGGAGAAGGTTTCATGTCGGTGGCGGGCTAATGTGCCCGCCATTTGCACAAATGGAGCTGCATCAGTTGTGGGTTGCTACTGGTTCAGGCAAACCGGTAATGGTGATGGTAGAAGGCTCTGCCTACCTGCCTGAATGTTGTCAGAAATGCTCTGTGCATGCACAGAAGTGTTGTGCATATGCAAAACACACACTCCCCTCCCATTCCTGAACGGTGCAAAAAAGGGCAACAAGTATGATCAAGGAAATGGAGCACCTCCCTTAGGAAACCAGGTTGCAACGCCTTGGTCTCTTCAGCCTTGAAAGACGGCGTTTAAGGGGTGACTTGATCGAAGTGTATAAAATCATGCATGGGATAGAAAAGGTGGATAGAGAAAAATACTTTTCTCTATCACAGCGTTTCCCAACCGGTGTGCCGCGGCACACTGGTGTGCCGCGAGACACCGTCAGGTGTGCCGCGGCGAGAGGCGGCGGAGGAGAGTGGGCGGATCGGGCGGGCAATGGGGCAGGGCGGAGAAGCCGGGGGCGCGTTTGGCCGGAGGCACCGTGGGGAGGCAGGGGCAGCTGCGGCTCCCTTTACTCCTACTGCCGCACCTCCCTGCCCCTGCCTCCCCACGGTGCCTCCGGCCAAACGCGCCCCTGGCTTCTCCGTCCTGCCCCATTGCCCGCCCGATCCGCCCACTCTTCTCCGCCACCGCCTCCTGCCTTGGGGTGAGGAATCCGGGAGTCCGGGACTGTGTGGCTTTGCGCCATGAAGAGAAAACGGCCGACTTTTCCCTGCTGCCGTTTTCTCTTCATGGCGCAAAGCCACACAGTCCCGGACTCCCGGATCGCTCGTTTCTCCGGTCAGCAAAGCCATCTGCCCAGGAAAGCGCCGCGCTGGCCGGAGAAGCGAGCAATCCGGGAGTCCGGGACTGTGTGGCTTTCGGCCGGGCTAACGGGAGGCGGCGCGAGGCCGGGCGCTGGGGACGTCTGGGAGGGCGAGGAGGCTGATGGCTGCTGCACACTCCACTCTCTCTCCGGCTCTCTCTCGCTCTTTCTTTTTCTCTCTGTTGCTGGCGTGGTGAACGAGAGAGAAAGAGAGAGAGAGAAAAAGGAGGGGAGAGAGAATGAGAGAAAGAAAGCAAGAGAAAGAGAGGGAAAGAAAGCAAGAGAGAGAGAGAAAGAAAGGGGGGAAGGAGGGAGAGGGAAAGACATAGAGGGAGGGAAGGAGGGAGAGAGAAAGAGAGCAAAAAAGAGAGGAAGAAAGAAAGAAAGAGGGATGGAGAGAAAGAAGGGAAGGAAGGAAGAGAGAGAAAGAGGGAGGGAGAAATAGAGTGAAATGGAGGAAGAGATATTTTTTTTGTCCAAACTTTTCTTTAGCCCCCCCGCCCCCCCCTTCAGTGTTCCCCAGAATTTTGAAAACATGAATAATGTGCCGCGGCTCAAAAAAGGTTGGGAAACACTGCTCTATCACACAATACTAGGACGAGGGGGCACTCCCTAAAGCTCATAGGTAAAAAAGTGAGGACAAATCAAGGGAAATATTTCTTCACCCAGAGGGTCGTTGGTTCATGGAATTCACTTCCAGAAGAGGTCACGACAGCTGTCAGCCTGGATAGCTTCAAGGCAGGATTAGACAGATTCATGGATGCCAAGTGTATTGGGGTTACTGAAACAGATGTCCATGTGCCGCCTCTATGTTGGTTGAGGCAGGCAGGATTTCCTTGAGTACCATTTGTTGTGAGGTCAAAGGAAAGGGAGGGTCTTGCCTTCTCTTTCTGCTCAAGATCCCCATGGACAATTGTTGGGCCACTGTGTGACACAGAATGCTGGACTCGATGGGCTTTGGCCTGATTCAGCATGGCTCCTCTTATGTTCTTATATTCTTGGTATCAAAGGTAAGTGAAACGCACTACACAATCTGAAGTTAGTTGGGGGAAAGATCAAAAGCAACGTGAGAAAATATTATTTCACTGAAAGAGTAGTAGACTCTTGGAACAAACTTCCAGCAGACGTGGTTGCTAAATCCACAGTAACTGAATTTAAACATGCCTGGGATAAACATATATCCATTGTAAGATAAAATACAGGAAATAGTATAAGGGCAGACTAGATGGACCATGAGGTCTTTTTCTGCCGTCAGTCTTCTATGTTTCTATGTTTCTACTGAGCTGCATGTGTGCCTGCACTCGCTCACTGCTTGTGCAAGTAGAGCTGCACACATGTGTCCATGCTTGGCCACCATTTCTGTGGCCTGTTTCCAAACAGGCCACAGCCAGGTAGTGGGTCTCAGTTCGGGGTTAGGGATTCCTGCTTTAACCTACCTGGACTTGTTTTAGGGGCATGGCAATTAGATGGACCATGAGGTCTTTTTCTGCCGTCAGTCTTCTATGTTTCTATGTTTCTACTGAGCTGCATGTGTGCCTGCACTCGCTCACTGCTTGTGCAAGTAGAGCTGCGCACATGTGTCCATGCTTGGCCACAGCCTGGTAGTGGGTCTCAGTTCGGGGTTAAGGATTCCTGCTTTAACCTACCTGGACTTGTTTTAGGGGCATGACAATCTTCAGTGACTGGGGCCAAGCAGTTCTGATTATGTTTCTTTTCCCTTCTTTTACTTTTGCTAAATAAAAAGAATAAATATTTAAAGTTAGGTACAGAGTTGGAACAACTCTTGAGCAGATCCCAATTTTAGCAATTTCCCCCTTCTCCTTGAGCCCAGTATGAAGATTTATAATATTAAGAACTGTAATATTGATCTCCAGTGTACTGTGTATGACAGCATATAATGCAATGCATAATTTAACATTTCCAGAATAATGTTTAAATAAAACACTAGGTTTATGCCCTTGCTTCATCTTTTATTCTAACAAATTAATCACCTTGGGCTCATTTTAGCAAAATTGACTGGGTTGGAAATATGATAAATAAATAATAGTTCGCATTAGATTTGAGGTGCTTTTGTTTTCCTTCACTTGTGCTGAAGGAAATATGTGTGATTGGGTATCTCACTTTTAGACCTGAATTTCCCAAACTTGTTTTAATTTGGTCTTCATATATTGGGGTTCTCTTTTTTTGACTGCTCTAAAGTTGAAGTAACAAAAATCTCCCAAATTAGTGGATTAGTGGATTTGAAAATAACCAAGCTCAGAACACCGAGAACTCCAAACTTCAACTCTAGACTACAAATACTCTGTTAAAAATCAGTTAAATCAGAGACAATCTGTTTGTCCATTGAGGTCCTCTGCTCTGCAGATGTATTTTGGCGGGGCAGCACTCCCCATGAAGGAACGTGTCCATGACTTGCGTCCTCCTGGTTTGTAGTGCCTAGTGAGATAGCAGGTAGAAGTAATAGCTGCTGTGTCAATTTGTATTTGTATTTGTATTTATTAGATTTGTATGCCGCCCCTCTCGGAAGACTCGGGGTGGCTAACAACAATATAAAAAGACAATGTAAACAAATCTAATATTAAAACAATCTAAAAAACCCCAATTTAAAGAACCACTCATACACACAAGCATACCATGTATAAATTCTATAAACCTAGTGGGAAGGGAAATTTCAATTCCCCCATGCCTGACAACAGAGGTGGGTTTTAAGGAGCTTGCGAAAGGCAAGGAGGGTGGGGGCAACTCTGATATCTGGGGGGAGCTGGTTCCAGAGGATTGGGCCCGCCACAGAGAAGGCTCTTCTCCTGGGTCCCGCCAAACGACATTGCTTAGTCGACGGGACCCGGAGAAGGCCAACTCTGTGGGACCTAACCGGTCACTGGGATTCGTGTGGCAGAAGGCGGTCCCGGAGATATCCTGGTCCGATGCCATGTAGATCTTTATAGGTCATAACCAACACTTTGAATTGTGACCGGAAATTGATCGGCAACCAATGCAGGCCACGGAGTGTTGGTGTAACATGGTGTACAATTGGTGCACAATTGTAGCCCAGCTGGAGACATGCCGATCTTGCTCGAGCTTTCCTCATCACTGGTTTAGATTATTGCAGTGTATCCTATGTGGAGTTGTCTTTAAAGACCACTCAGAAGCTGCAGTTCAGAGTACAATGGCCTCACTTTAGCAAGCCTTTGCCAATGAGAGCACATGGCGCCTGTGTTACGGGCACTGCATTGGTTACCAGTAGGCTTCCAGATTCACCTTAAAGAACAGGTGCTGGCCTATCAAGCAGGGGTCTCCAACCCCAACCCCAGGTCCATGGACCAGCATCGGTCCATAGCATACCAATAACCTGGCTATGCAAAAAAGTGAAGCCCCATCTGCAGGATGCAGGCAGCACATAAAACCACACCTCCTCAGGTCCACGGAAAAGCCTCTCCCAATGGAACTGATCCCTGGTTTCCAAAAGGTTGGAGGCTGCTGCTGCCATAAAGCCCTTTCATAGCTTGGCGCCGAGCAATTGGAATTGGATATATATGATATATTGAGAGATGCTTCCCAATAGACTATAAGGTTGTCTCTCCCGTTTCAGTTTCTTCCTGGAGCTCCTTAAAATGGAGCTCCTTAAAATGGAGCTCTTACAGAGGGCCTTCAAGTTGTTATGTCACTTTGGCAAAGTTTTATTGGTCCTTCTTGGGTTTTGTGGTTGTATATTTCTAATGTTTTATGTTTTTACTTTAACCTGAATGGATATTTTAATTGCAGTTGGGCATTCTATATCTGTTAATTTCTGGCAGCCCTTTGGTATTGCAGTGGGGTATAATAAATAGTTATTTGTAGTAAAACATATATCATGTAGAACATTACTCTTTTTGGGGGTGGGTGGGAGAGGGAATCTTCCTCTAGCACAAGTTTTCTCCGTACTGAAGGAGCGGGTCCAGCAGTCACATGGGTTGCTCATGTCCAATCCGGTGGAACTGAGCCTAGTATTAAAAAAGCTTGCCGGATCCGCCCCTTCCCCAGAATTCGCTCAGTTCGCATATCCTGCGGTTGTATTGTGATAGCTCGTTCAACATTCTAACACCTTCCCTTCGATCTTTTCCTTCAAAAAGTAGTAAGATTTATTGTCTTTAATTATTTACTTGCACTAATTGCGCCAGCCGTTTAAAAGAAAAAAAGAAAAAAAGCGGCTAGGCTTTTTTCCTTGGGAGAAGTTGCGGTTTCGTTTTCCCCCGGCGGTTTTGCCGGTTACGATTCCTGCGGCCGCTTGTGGATTCTTCTAATCCTTTGGCCTGGAGGTCCTGGTGCAAGTATTTACCTATTGAATTATTGATTATTTATTGTATACAAAAATATTTAAGGGCTTAAAAATACCTCCTGCGGAGTGAGACGCCTTCTAGTCTCCTGGACTTAGTCGATCGCTTCCCCTTTAAGAAATTTTACGGAGCGATTTTTTTCGGCGCGAAGGCCTTCGCGCCCTTTTTAAATCTAGGCCTCTCGTGTTGGCCCCCTGCCAGCCGTGTAGGCCTCAGTCCACCGCGTGGATCCCGGAGCGGGCCTTGGGGGTCCCAGGCTAAATTCTCCACCGGCTAAGCCTCCAACCAGAGTGCCTTGGTTTACTTAATTACAAAGTTTAGGGAGGCTGGCCCCGCTGGGTTTGGGGGCACGAACTCTGGGTTTGCCCAGATTGTCCTCAAGTTTCAGCAGCTTCGAGGCCTCGAAGCAGGATCCATTCCTCTTGGGAAGTCCTTGAAATTCTTCTCCTTATTATTCAGTTATTGGCTCAGCCTTGTCTTCTGTTAATTGTCAGACTATGGCTACTTTTCCCAAGAGAGGCACAACTAAAGGTCCCAGAGAGGCCAGGCCTACAGGCGATGAGATTACTAGTATCCCCCAGGCCTCTTCCTCCTCTTCTCCAGGGGCCCGCCCCTCGACCAAGGTCACCAGGGCCGAGAAGAGAAGGGACCTAGCCCTACAAAAAATCCATGACAAATCAGCAAAACGTTTGAAAGTGCAGGCCCAAGTAATCAGTAGTCAAGACCCCCCAGAGGCTTCTAGTCTGCCTCCTTCTGGGGTCCCTGTGTTATCTCTGGATGAGCCAAACCTAGACAGACCCCAACCTAACCTATGGGGCATAGGTCCAGAGGAACCAGATATTATTGAAGATTCCCCCCAGCCAGGATCCTCCCAGGCCTTTAGGGATTCTTCTGCCATTTCTGCTGACATTTCCAGTTTACCTCCTGAGTTCCAGTCTATTTTTGCTGTGTTGTCTAAAGCCATTGATGCCAAACTCTCCACCATCAATGAGCTTCCCTTACCTCTTCCTCCTTCTCGCTCCTCCCGCCCCTTGGGTTCTCCCCCAGCGGTCAGAGCTCCTATTCAGGATGATTCAGATTCCTCCCAGGATGAATATGAGGATATAGAGGATGATGAGGATGCCTTCCAAGGCCTATCAGATGATGAGGAATCCCAAATAAAGGTTCCTCCTCCTATTACTATTTTTCCTTCTCAATTATTCAAATCTCTCCTCCTCAAAGCTAGAATTTCTACGGGATTAGCGGCCCAGGAGAAACAAGCCTCCACTTCCACTGATCCCCCGGAGGAGAATTTACCTTACTTCACAGAGGAACAGGAGGATAACGAGGTAATTCCTATGCCTAAGTTGTTTAAAGATGCCTTACTCAAACAGTGGGAATTTCCAGCCTCTGGCCTTAATCCCTCCACCAAGGACAGAAAGTTGTACAAACTTTCCTCTTCCTATGAAGAGCTTCTATCCTTTCCCAAACCGGATGAACCTGTCAAGATTCTTCACTCGGCAGCGGCTGTGCCAGGCGAGGCGGAGGAAGTCCTCCGCCCAGAGGACAAGCGCATTGAGCAAATGCTCAAAAGAGGATTCACCGCTGATTCCTGGGCCACTAAAAGCTCTGCAGCGGCTTCCTTTTTCTCCAGAGCCATGCTGCTGTGGCTTCGCCAACTTCAACAGCATATTCCTCCCGATGACTTGAGAGGTCAACAAGACTTCAACAAGGTCTTTGCAGCTGCCCAGTACGTGGCTGATGCCACCTTGCAATCTACTAGATTTTCTGCTAAGTCTATTGCAGCTTCTACTACGGCAAGAAGACTCCTATGGATTCGCCCTTGGCAAGCGGGAGTTCGCCAAAAGTGGCAGTTATCCCAGGGTCCCTTAAAGCGCGACCTTCTCTTCGGTGATCTTCTGGATCCACTCCTCACGGAAACCACGGACAAGAAGAAAGTTTTGGGTCCAACCACAAAAAAGGCTACCAAAACGCAGTCCTTTCGTCGCCCAGGGCGCCAGCAAGATCAAGCGGCTTCCTACCAGAGATCTCCAGGTCAGTATTCCCCCCGTTTTCGTTCCCAAGGTAGGAACTCCAGGGGTAGAGGGTTTCGCTTCCAAAGGGGAGCTTCCTCTAACAGGGCTTCAAAAAAACCTAGATGGTAATCCTACCTCTATTCCCATAGGGGGTCGCCTAGCTCATTTCGCCTCTAATTGGCGTCTCACCTCCAAGGACCCTTGGGTCATTGACACTGTTCAAACAGGCCTTCTTTTAGAATTTATTTCTCCTCCCCCTAAACGTTTTATTTCCTGCCCTTCTCCCAGGTCATCCTCAGATTGTAACCGTATGGAGGAGGCCATTTCTCATCTATTGTCCATCAGAGCCATTCAACCGGTCCCTTCCGGTCAGAAGGGCCTAGGTTTTTTACTCCATCCTATTTATGGTTCCAAAGTCCTCCGGAGGTTGGAGAGCTATTTTGGATTTAAAGAAACTAAATTTATTCATCAAATATAGGAAGTTTAAGATGCACTCCTTGGCTTCTATTTTGGCCGCCATTCACTCAGGAGATTTCATGGTCTCCTTAGACCTCACTGAGGCCTACCTTCACATTCCTATAGCCAAATGCCACAGAAAATTTTTACGTTTTTCCTTTCAAGGCAGGCATTTCCAGTATAGGGCGATGCCATTTGGCCTTTCCTCGGCCCCTCGGGTCTTTACAAAGCTCTTGGGGTCCCTGGCGGCCTATATCAGGGCGTTTCCCATCCACATTTTATGTTATCTTGATGATATTTTGATTCATGGGAACTCCCTAGAGAAAGTGAAAACAGACCTTTCTGTCACCATGTCAGTCCTTCAGGACCATGGTTTTTCCATCAACTTTGATAAAAGCCACCTCCAACCCTCCACATCCATTTCTCACCTGGGTTCCATTATTGATACAGAATCCTCCCAGGTTTTTCTCTCTCCCGAGAGAAGACTCAGTATAGTGGAGTTAATTTCTAGCATTTTATCAAATTCTTCAGTTTCCATAGTCACTCTATCTTCCCTTTTGGGGAAGATGGTGTCATGCATAGGCATCATTCCCTGGGCTCGCCTTCATGCTAGGGAACTCCAGTGGCTCCTGTTACCTTTTCAGAGATCAGGGCACAGCAACTCAAATCGACGCATTGTCATCCCACTGAGTGTTCGCAGATCCTTCAAGTGGTGGAAGTCTCCGGCCATGGACAGAGGATCCCCGTTCAGGTGCCCGGATCAATTTGTCATCACCACAGATGCCAGTCTATCGGGATGGGGCGCCCACGCCCAGGGGATGATAGCCCAGGGCACGTGGTCCCCGGAGGAAGCTTCCAGGCCAATCAATTGGCTAGAGTTAAGAGCCGTTTCCCTGGCTCTGAAGCATTTTTCTCCTCGCATTCCCAACCGGCACGTTCTCATTCTCACCGACAACATTGCCACGAAAAGCCACATTTGCAGACAGGGGGGCACGAGATCCAAGGCTCTCATGAGGGAGGCCCTCAAGCTGGGCCTTTGGGCGGAAAAACATCTCCAGTTGCTCCTAGCCGATCACATCTCGGGGAGTCTCAACGTCCAGGCGGATTGGCTATCCCGGGCAACGATAGACCCAGGAGAGTGGAACCTCCATCAAGACCTGTTCCATCAAATCACCCTCAGATTCGGCCTACCAATTCTGGATCTCTTCGCGACCAATGCGAACGCCCAACTCCCTCGCTTCTATTCCAGATTTCCATCCCCGGGAGCGGAAGCAATCAATGCCCTCCGGAGTCCATGGCCTCCAGGCCTACTCTACGCATTTCCTCCAATTCCAATCCTCCCGGACGTGATTCACAAGGTCCTCACCGAGAGGGCCCGAGTAATCCTAATCGCCCCTCACTGGCCCCGCCGGCCCTGGTTCGCGGATCTCCAACAGCTGTCCGTCCAGGACCCTTGGCGACTCCCCGTTTCGGGGGATATGCTGCGGCAGGGGGCCTCCTTCCATCCAGACCCGGAGTGGTTCCACCTCACCGCCTGGCTGTTATCAGGAGAGATTTAGAGCTGCGTGGTCATGACCCCGATTCAGTGGAGGTCATTTTAAAGGCCAGAAGGGGTTCGACCAATCGAATCTACGACCACACGTGGTCCAAGTTTCACCAGTGGTGTCTACAGGAAGGTCTCTCCCCTCTGTGCATCCCCATACACAGAATAATTTCCTTCCTTATGCAAGGCTTCCATAAAGGACTTTCCACCAGCACCCTCCGGCGTCATCTGGCAGCCATTTCATCTGTCCTAGGAGGTCCCCGCAGACAGCCTCTCCGATCCTTCCCTGAAGTTCAGGAATTCCTCAAGGGCATAGCCAACCTCAGACCTTCCAAGGTCCACAGGTACCCATCATGGGATTTGCCACGGGTTCTCCATTCCCTCACGCAGGCACCATACGAACCCCTAAAATCGGCGTCCCTCAGGTACCTATCCTTTAAGGTAGCTTTCCTGGTGGCTATTACCTCTGCTCGACGCATTTCGGAGCTGGCTGCCCTCTCAATCAGGCAGGACCTTTGCCAATTCCATCAGGACAAGGTAGTCTTGCGACTGGACCCCACCTTCTTACCCAAGGTCAGTTCCATGTTCCACAGATCTCAGGATATTGTCCTACCTTCCTTCTGCCTCCAACGAGACCATCCCTTGGCAATTAGATGGCACACCCTGGATCTCACCAGAGCGCTGAGAATCTATATCCAACGCACAGGACCCTTTCGGAGGTCAGAAGCACTTTTTGTAGCCTATCATCCCAGAGTCATGGGGGCCAAAGTGTCTTCAACAGTAATAGGCCGTTGGATCAGAGGGACTATATCTAAGGCCTATGAGTCGGCCTCCCTCTCAGTTCCAAGGAACATCACAGCGCATTCCACCAGGAGCGCAGCCACCTCGGCCGCTTGGGCGACTCAAGCCCCGTTGGAGGAGGTCTGCAAAGCAGCCACTTGGGCCTCGCCAAATTCCTTCATCAGGCACTACAAGATTGATTCTTACGCTTCAGCGGACGCTGCCTTCGGCAGAAGGGTACTCCAATCCGTTATCTCACACGATAGCAAGCTAATCCCACCCTAGGGACTATCTATTGGGTATGTCCCATGTGACTGCTGGACCCGCTCCTTCAGTACGGAGAATAGGCGTTGATTGCTTACCTGAACGCCTCTTCTCGTACGGTGAGCGGGTACAGCAGTCACTTCCCGCCCTTGTATGTGTCTTCTTTACCTTTCTATATCTTTCTTCCTCTAACAATGAGAGTTGAACACTACAGAGCTTCACAACTGAGCCTAGTCTATGGATTCGCGAATTCTGGGGAAGGGGCGGATCCGGCAAGCTTTTTTAATACTAGGCTCAGTTCCACCGGATTGGACATGAGCAACCCATGTGACTGCTGTACCCGCTCACCGTACGAGAAGAGGCGTTCAGGTAAGCAATCAACGCCTATTTCATTTAGTTTTATCTCCGCATACAGGAATCTTGGCTTCCTCCTTGGACCTGCAATTCATTATCCATTAATGGAAGATTGCTGATGAATTTCAGCTCCATAATATGTCAGTGCCTTATTGAACATGGACTGGAGTGTGTGTGTGTGTGTGTGGTTTAAAACATGTGCATCTTGCTTTATTCAACTTTTAAAAATACGTTTTAGAATTCCCTTTACCACGTTTGGTTAGATATTGCTCGTTTTATATTTTCATCTTTCTTAGCAAATATGGTGTAGGCAATGCCTGGTTCTTTGCTGAGTAATGTGTCTTGAAAAGCCACCATTCATATCCATTGGGTGTTGCTGTCAGTGCCCCAAATAGCATCTGAGAAATAAATCAGATTTCAGTCCAATTCTCTCATCTAAGGTACGGTTTATTATCAGAGCCATGTTGGTTATACTGTTGCCATCCCGATACTAACTCCCTACTAATACCCCACCCAAATTAAGGTTCATCCCTCACCCACAAGTTCATCACGCGGATCAGTCCGAGTGCAGGAATTTCACCAACCTCCTCCTTACATCCGCTGGTGCAGAACAAAGGATGACCTTGGACTCTAAGAAAGGAATTTGTTGTGGCTAGTAACATATCCTCTCATGCAACTACCCCTCCCAGTTTCCATGATACTATTCTACTGTGGCAGGCCAAAGTTTCTAACTCCAAATGATGGCTTTGGCCTGACAGTTGTCTTATTTCTCATTTTTCGGCACTGCATTTCTTTCTAGATAAAAATAGTTGCATTTGTTAATATAAGTGACCATCAGTTATGAGGTTGGGAGGGAATTGGGATTAATCTTCAGTAGAAAAGAAGCAAAGGTTGCTCTTCAAAATACTTAGCTTTCAATCCCATCCCCTTGAGATATTTTCATTGTGTTTACCAAGTTAACCTTATATATTGTTTTTTGGTTACAAACATTTCTTTTCTTTGTAGGAAATAGATCCTCAAGATGGAGGACGGGAAGCCTGTTTGGGCTCCACACCCAACTGATGGGTTTCAGATGGGGAGCATTGTGGATATCGGACCTGACGGTTTAACTATTGAACCTGTAAATCAAAAGGGCAAGGTATGTTTCTTCAAAAGGCGATTCGTTCTTGCAGAGATTGTTTTAGTGAAAGAGAAGATGTTTGCAGTGAATGGGAAGCTCATATATTAAAGCATTCAGAGTGCTTGGAACTTTTAATTGCTTTTTAAAAATATTTTTTGTTACAATTTTAACTATAACAGTAGAAACTAATGCAAACTAAAAAGAAGAGGAAAGAATAAAAAGTGCAAGAAAAAAGTGAGAATCTCTCTCTCTCTCTCTCTCTCTCACACACACACACACACACAAGACTTCCAATCTTTATCAAAATAAGTGTAAACAAATTTAGGCTCTTTGGCTTCTATAAAGTTATGAACAAATATTTCTTCATCCCATACCCATCCCTTATCTGTAGACAAATGCATTAATTCTTTGCACAAATTTCTTCAATAAGCCTCTTTTGTTTAATAGTGATTAAACATTTTATAGAGCCAGTTTAGTGTCGTGGTTAAACCATTAGCCTAGAAACTGGAAGGTTGTGCCTTTTTATTTATTCATTTATTTATTTACTTATTTTGGTACAAAGCCAGCAGGGTCATCTTGGATCAATCACTTTTTCTAAGCCCTAGGAAGAGGCAATGATAAAGTACTGCAGAAAAACCTCGCCTAGAAAATTGCAGAGACTTGTCCAGAGAGTCTCCAAGAGTCAGACACGTTTGAACGGAAGAAAAAAAAAAATACCACAGATATAAATAGAAGTCCCTCAGTAATAATGCAGCATATAAATGTAGATTCAGAACTGCACTCAAGACATTTAAAGTGAACCAAGGACAAAATAATCCTGACAAGATAGCACCTGTGAGGTTTTGCTATTTTGCTTTGAAATGTTACAATGGAGGATTGCATTCTTCAATATTTTTCTTTCTTTCTGAGAAAAAAAAAGCTTCAAAAAGTTATTGTCAATCTCGTCTTCACCCAAGAAGAAGGGAATAATAAAAGATTTAATTGAAAACATACAGGATGCATATTCCTTTTTAAAAAAAAAATTAAGAATACAGTGGTACCTCAAGATACGAACCCCTCGTCTTACGAACAACCCGAGATACGAACCCGGGGTTCAGAAAAATTTTGCCTCTTCTTACGAACTTTTTTCGTCTTACGAACGCCAAACCCGAACTTCCAGGTTCGGCGTTCGGGAGGCTACTGGGAAGCCCCCCGGCTGTTTTAAAAGGTGACAGCCGGGCGGCGCGGCTTCCCAGCAGCCTCCCGAACCCGAACTTTTGCCGAATGTCCAGGTTCGGCATTCGGGAGGCCGCTGGGAAGCCCTGCCGCCCGGCTGTCACCTTTTAAAACAGCCGGGGGGCTTCTCGGAGGCCTTCTGAACGCCGAACCCGGAAGTTCGGGTTTGGCGTTTGGCTTCGGGAGGCTGCTGGGAAGCCCCCCGGCTGTTTTAAAAGGTGACAGCCGGGCGGCGCGGCTTCCCAGCAGCCTCCCGAACCCGAACTTTTGCCGAATGTCCAGGTTCGGCATTCGGGAGGCCGCTGGGAAGCCCCGCAGCCCGGCTGTCACCTTTTAAAACAGCCGGGGGGCTTCTCGGAGGCCTTCTGAACGCCAAACCCGGAAGTTCGGGTTTGGCGTTTGGCTTCGGGAGGCTGCTGGGAAGCCCCCCGGATGTTTTAAAAGGTGACAGCCGAGCGGCGGCGGTTTTTCCCCCCCCTGCATGGATTAATGGATTTTACATTGTTTCCTATGGGAAACAATGTTTCGTCTTACGAACTTTTTGTCTTATGTACCTCCCCTTGGAACCAATTAGGTTCGTAAGACGAGGTATTACTGTACAGGCTAAATATCTGTGGAGATTTTCAGTCATCCAGAACCGATGAAGCTTCTTGGATGAGAAGCGAAACATTTTCCTCAAAGAAGAAACAGTCCAGTTGCCTTTTGAAAAAGAATCTTTGAGTCAGGATTCTCCATCAATCCTGCATTTTATGTGATTGTCAATTCCAAATGCTGGATTTTTTTTTAAAAAAAGGTTGCGTTTAAGTAGGCTATTAGTTTCTCTTTTTAAAAACAAACAAACAAAACATTTATACCTCATCTAGAGAATTCATGGGTAAGTTGAAGGTGTTACAGAAGAGATAACAGAAGTTTTGTTATGCAAACGAAAGCATCTGCTTAGCACTGAATGTTGCCTATTGAATGATTGTCTAAAGGGCTGATATTCCATGACTGGGTTTTCTTTTTTGTATGTTTTGAAGTGCTTGTGCAACAGTAAAAACAATTTGTTCAAGAAACATAAATCAACAAATGATCAGACAAAATGAAACCATCATAATTCTTTTCAATAGAAAATGAAAAATAATACGATCAACTCTGGTGCAATTCATTCTGCTTAAAGTACCAGTATTGTGACAGAAATAGACTTGAAAATGTATTGGGTTATAAGCAGAAGCATAATAGACTCATTAAGATGTGTTTTTTTTTAAAAAAAATGGCTTCCTTTAGTTTGTGTGATTTGTTCTTGAGTTGCAACATGGTTGCAGACATGGGAAAACTGAACAGGTTTTTATCATGGTTGTGATTTATTTTGGTATTGTAAGTAACCCAGTGTACGAAATCAAGGGGGATTCTCTATCAAACAAGACTTTAAGTTGTCACAGTAGATATAGTTTATAAGGACGTATTGTTATTCTTGTGGCTAACTGCCTCACAACTGTAACCAGCACATTGTATGATCGCATTAATTTATGCATAGAATCCTTTGGGAAGCTGAAGATAAATGTGCGATTGTGACTGAAAACTGAAGCCATGCTTTGTTCATTTGTTTTTTTCCTTTCTTCCTATTGTGATATCACATTTTGCCTTCCATTGCCCTCAGTAATGCAGTCGATGGCATAAAAACAATTGAATGCTCAGAGTTGTCGTAAGAGCCATAGACCAGCAATTCCTGACCTGATGCATTTCAGATATACAGTGGTACCTCATCTTACGAACGCCTTTTCTAACGAACTTTTTGAAATACGAACCCGGTGTTTAAGATTTTTTTGCCTCTTCTTCCGAACTATTTTCACCTTACGAACCCAAGCAGCTGCTGCTGGGATGAAGGGGTTTCTTTTTTCCCCCTTTTTTGAAGAAAGAAAAGGGAGTGTCGACTTGGAGGAGGAAAGATTTTGCAGAGAACAATGTGCTTGCAAAGGCACTGAAACGGTGTCTTTTGAAGAAAGAAAAGGGAGGGGCGGCTTGGAGGAGGAAAGATTTTGCAGAGAACAAGTGCTTGCAAAGGCACTGAAACGGTGTCTTTTGAAGAAAGAAAAGGGAGGGGCACCCCCCTTGCCTTTCTTCCTTCCCACTCACCCTTTAGCCTAGCCTTGCTTCTTCCACCCGCCCCCTTTAGCTGCCCCTCCCTGCCCTCTGTTCGCCTCCCTTCTAAAGTTTGGGATTTTCCTGAAGGATTTGCACACATTATTTGCTTTTACATTGATTCCTATGGGAAACATTGTTTCATCTTACGAACTTTTCACCTTACGAACCTCCTCCTGGAACCAATTAAGTTCGTACGATGAGGTACCACTGTACTGTGAATGCAACATCTTAAATGCTCTGGGGAATCTGAGTTAAGGAAGACACACAAAGATACATACGTTAGTAACGGAATTATAAATTAGACTGCTATTTTCATCTACAGGTGATCATCTAGAATAGGAGTGCTTATATCTGGCATGTGGGACTGGCCTGGAACTAGCAAATGACTGGCTCACGGTGCATCCGGCAGCCAAAATGGGGTACGGGGGAGTATACAAACCCTGCATCCCGTTTTTGGCCTGGACGGCCTCCTACAGCAATCTGTCAGTCAAAACGGGGCAGCAAAATGGGAGAAGGCCCTGTGGGAGGCACCCCGTTTTGGCCGGGGTTCCATCTCCCTCTCCCCCCAGCTGGCCTGGGGAGGACAACTAGAGTGCTGATATGGCCCGCTAAGAAATCAATTTTGACACTTCTGATCTAGAAGGACATGTAGCCTGGACAGTGTAGTCTGGTTCAAACCTAGGTGGACCTACTAAACTGTTACTTCTTTGTACTTTGTAAGATTAGTTAGTAATTTGGAAAGCTGGTCTCTTCTGTGAGAACTTTTGACAGGGAGAGCTGTATTCCATTACGAAAATAAAATGGGGAGGAGGGGCAGCGGAAATCCATGGTCTTACTTAGTATACAAATGTAGGCTTCTTTAGAAGAAAATGTTCTGTTTTGAATTTGTAAGAAGGAGCTTAAAATAATTTTTAAAACTAATGTTCAATTTTTTCAACCTGATGAAATAGAGGGAATTTTAGTATGTAGGTCAAGAGGTGGTGCTACAGGCTTCCTCTCTGAGGGGTCTAGTGTCCCTCTAAGGAAGTAATCTCATCTAGGGGAGAAAGAAGGTGATGTTGACCTTCTTACTTCTAAGTAACTTTTTTTAGAAGTAATGCCCCTCTATGTAAAACCATTCTTATTCCAAGGAAGCCTCAGAGAATTTTAATTCTGTTAAGACATTCTCAACAAGCTTTGCTTGATAATATATGACAGACCTTAGGGAAGAATTCTTTGGATTTTGGAGATTTTTGAAATTAATCTCCAAAATCCAAAGAATTCTTCCCTAAGGTCTGAAATACTTTCGTGCATATGTATTTAATGAAATTGAAAGTACGGAACAATAAAGAGGAATAATACTGACGTGAAGCACAAATGCCATCTTAAAGAAAGAAAGAAGGGTGCAGCACTTGGAATCTTTGTTTTTTGCTACTTTAAAAAAAACCCCAGAATAAACCAAAAAAAAAAAGAGAGGGGCTTAAATTCGCATTTTTCCCCCCCTTGGAATTTTGGTTGGATTGTAAAAATCTCTTCTATATTCACATCTTACATTCAAAAATGTTATTATTTTTTATTCTTATCACCACAAAAAACAATTTATTTAAAATTATTTAATTCTGTTATACTAACTTAATATACACATTCCTGGTTTTTTAAATCCCTTATCTTTTATTCTGTTCCATATTTTAATCCTTTTTTCTTTCTCTTTTTGGGTTGCCTCCCCCAGGTTTCTTTTAATTCTTTCATTTCTGTTCTTAACTCCATTTTTTGCTGTACTCTCTTTCTCTCCTTGGATTTGTATGGGACATAACAGATAAGAATTAATTTTGAATTGATAAAGTGATAGGTGATAAAGTGATAGAATACATTGTTAAAAAGATTTTAAAAAGTTTGCGTTAAAGGGTGAGAATGATGTGGAGAAGTAAAGCAAAATATTTTAGAGTTAGAAATGTATTAGAAATGTACAAAGTGGGAAAAGACCACATTTTTTATTGTTAGAAAGGAAGGGGAAGAGTAAGAAAAAAGGGAAAGAAAAGAGAATTAAAATAGAAATAAAATAAGAGGGAGGAAAAGACTAAAATATAGATATTAATTTATTAATTTATTAATTTATTAATTTATTTATTGGATTTTTATGCCACCCCTATCCGCAGACTCTGCAGACTCATTAAGATGAAAAGAAACATGAGAGATGATAAAAATGAAATGATAATGAATTATAACTATTTAAATATATAGGGTTGGGCCTAGAAGCAAAAAGGAGCTGTGACGTTCCTTCAATGTACCAGGGTGATCTGACATAAAAAACATATAGCCTCTCCCTGGTACAGAGCTGAAGGGATCAAGTCTGGTGGCCTAGAGGTTAATTCTCTGTCTTACAAGGCAGAAGCTGCTGGATCAAATCCCAGTAAGGGTGTGGCTAGCTGATGTGACCAGAAAAAGGCCGAAATGGTGCCATCCTAGTCTCCCTTAATTTTAAAAAAATTCAGCAAAAAACATGTGACACACACACACACAGATATATTTATATTGTTAAGACTATTGTATAGCTGTATAAAATTCAGAAAGCATGTTCACAACAAGAGATGTTAAAAGACCAAAAATAGATAAAACTTATTGGAAAAAGAAAAGAGAGGAACTATATATTGAGGGGGGCTGTGTGGAAAGGGTTTCCTCTTTTAAATTCTTGGGAAGTGCGTATTGGTCAAGATCTCACCTGGAAAAACAACATGTCCATGGAGATTGGCAAGATCCAAGGGAGACTTCATTTCTTTAGAGTCCTGCGAAAAAATTAGGTGGAACTACTACGGCTGATGACCTCTTTCTTTAAGTCCACTATAGAAAGTATTTTCACATACTGCATTACAGCATGGTATGCTGGTTTAACTGCTGCAGACAGGAAGGCACTACAAAGAGTGATCAATTTGGCACAAGAAACCATTGGTTGCCCTCTGACACCACTGGTGTGCTGCTTTAACAGAGTAGGGAAGATACTCAGTGATGATTCATACCCTGATCGGTGTCTACTCGCACTTCTACCATCGGGCAGAAGATATTGAAGCATAGCCAACTGAAAAAATAGGTTTAAAAATAGTTTATATCCTTGGGCTGTCAGGCTTTTAAACACAATCACAATCACGTACATGAAGAGACTAGTTTTTCTTTTTCTTTCTTTTTCTTTTCCTAATTATTTGCATAGGGATTATTCTTTATACTATTTATGTTGCTTGTATTATTTTTTTTTGCACCAGTGAGGCTGAAACCAATTTCAGAAGTCTAATAAATAAATAAATAAAGTAAATAAATTTCATTGTATAGATGATGTATATGACAATAAAGGCTATTATTATTAGCTTATTGTAGACAGGTGCCCTGAACCAAGAGAAGGCAAAACAAAGTATAACTTTTTGGTGGGTAAAATAACTGCTTGCTTAATTCTGTATTTTATACTCAGACATTACACAGAAATATAAAGTTTATTCATTTATTTATTAATCAAATTTACATGGTTGCCCATCTCACAAGAAGCTACTTTGGGTGGCATACAACAATCAATTAAAACAACAAATATATAAAAGTAATCATTACAAAATATATCAAAAGCATTATTAAAAATTAGAATATTATTAAAAATGTAAAAGTACAAACCACATGAGAAACTGAATATAGCAACCAAAATGAAGCCATCTAAATTTGTCATCAGGCCTGGTGACATAATTAGATCTTGAGGGGTTTCTGTAAGATTAATGGGGATGGTACTAACCTGTCTTTTTTTTACCGGGGGGTGGGGGGTGGGAGGAAAATGTTCCATAACATGGGCACCATGATAGAGAAGACCTGCCTCTTGAGACCTACCAAATATAAATCCAAATGGTACCCACAACAAATTGTAAATGGTACCCACATCTCTTCTCTGCTAGATCTAAAGGGGTGTAATTGGGTCTGATGTATTTTTATTTATTTATTTTATTTTATATTTATTTATTTATTTATTTAGTTATTTATTTATTTAGTTAGTTAGTTAGTTAGTTAGTTAGTTAGTTAGTCCAATACACAATACATATTGAAGAGGATAGGCATGAAGTATTATATATAAAGAAAAGATATAAAAGTAGAGGAGAAGATATATGAAAGGAAGAAAAGATATATGATATATGGGATAAGGAGAGACAATTGGACAGGGGACGAAAGGCAGGCTAGTGCACTTATGTATGCCCCTTACTGACCTCTTAGGAACCTGGAGAGATCAATCGTGAAGAGTCTAAGGGTAAAATGTTGGCGGTTAGGGGTTGACACTACTGATTCCGGTAATGAGTTCCACGCTTCGACAACTTGATTGCTAAAGTCATATTTTTTACAGTCAAGCTTGGAACGATTAATATTAAGTTTGAATTTGTTGCGTGCTCTTGTGTTGTTGCGGTTGAAGCTGAAGGTCACTTGGTTACTGACCTTGAATCTGACCTGGAAGCAGACTGGCAGTTAATGCAACTCCTGGAGCAGAGGTGCTATGTGTGCTATTGCAAGAGCACATTTAACCAGCCAGGCAGCTTCAAGTCTTCTTTTAGCCACAGAAACTCTTGGTGTGGTCACTGCCTTCTCCTCACTGCAACCTACACCCTAGTCAGGCCTGTCAAACTGGCAGCCTGCGGGCCAGATGAGTCATGCACAGGCCATGCCCATCCCGGCTCCACAAAGGCAAAAAACATCACGTGACAGTGATCAAGTTTGACACCCATGCCCTAGGTTGTTGCTGTGGGTAATGTTGCAGGAGGAAGTGCTGTTTATACTATCTTGACCTGAGGGAAAAAGGGAGATATAAATCAAATAGCTATCCCCCATTATGTCTTAATGCTGTTTATAAGTGTCCAATTCAGTGGTTATAAAATAAAACGCCTTTTCTTCTAAAATAACAAATGAGGCTGCTTTCAGCACATTGGTTCATGAATTTTGCACATGCTTGTTTGAATCAGAAATGGAATCTCACCTGCACTAGCCGTTTCACATTTCTTCCAATGGAAGGTGATACTACTTTTTTAAAAAAAGGTTGTTGTCCCCTGTGTAGAGAAATGGTGGGCAGTTGTTTCAGTTGACCAATGATTATTGATGGTTGGGTTCAGGTTCAAGGAAGATAAATCATCACTGAGTAGGACAGTGTTTTCTTGGAGCTGCAGCTTCTTGCATTGTACATAAGGGAGAGATTAATGAGTATTAGATTTTGCAGGCAGGAAGGTTAAAGAGACAATGATCAAATGGGCATAAAACTTTGGCTATAATATCAATCTAGAGCAGTGGTTCTCAACCTAGGGGTCGGGACCCCTTTGGGGGTCGAACGACCCTTTCACAGGGGTCGCCTAAGACCCTGGGAAAAGACAAATTTCCCACAGTGTTAGGAACTAAAGCTTCTATTCTGGCGCCTTGGAACATATTTTTACAATCCGACCAATAAGGCGTTTACATTGGGGGTGTCCCTCTGACCTTCCTGCCAATCAGATTAAAGCTCTGTTGGGAGAATTGGTGCTAGGCTTATGGTTGGGGGTCACCACAACAAGAGGAACTGTATTAAGGGGTTGCGGCATTAGAAAGGTTGAGAACCTGATCTAGAAGAATGGCATCAACTCTGGAACTGAAATAAAAATTAACACTTACCACAACGTACAAAGAATAATAATAATAATAATAATAATAATAATAATAATAATAATAATAATAATATTCTTATGCCACCCCTCTCCGCAGACTCGGGGTGGCTAAATTGGTATAAAATGTTCTACAGATGGCACAAACTAACTAAAATTGATTATAAACACCAAAATGTTGGAAGTGTAAGACAATAAATGGCTCATATTACGCTATGTGGTGGCTCTGTAGCAAGACAAAAATATACTGGAATAGAATTCAAAAGTGACTAGGGAAAGTATTAGAAATGAAAATAGAAAAAAACATTGGATTTTTTTAAAATTATGAACAACCCACGGAAAATACAAAAACATTTAAATAATTCTGCATATAATAACAGCAGCAAGACTAATATTCACACAACAATGGAAACATGAAAATATACCTTCTGAGGAGGATTTAATAGAAAAGATTATGACTTGCGCGGAAATGGACAAATTAACAATGGAACTGAATGAATGAATGAACGAACGAACGAACGAACGAACGAACGAACGAACGAATGAATGAATGAAATGAGACAGAATACTGTAAGAGCCGGAGCAAATTTTATTATTGGCTAGAAAAAACAACAACCCAAAAATAGTCAAACAAATTAAATGATAGAGATAGAAAGAGGATCAGTCAAAATAAAATAATAAGAGGGATACCTAAGTAAGATCTATAAATGTTGTTATGTAGATAGTAATAATAATAATAATTAATAATAATAATAATAGGTGTTGGTAATATGGAATCATTATAATATGTAACAGGTTACAGGATAGTCATGACACGTCCAGTGTTTTCTTTTTTTAAAATGTTTTTCTATGTTTATGTGTGTTTATATCTAAATAAAGAAAACTTTTTTTTAAAAAAAAGAGAGACTAATGAGAGTTAGATTTTAGCTGTTGCTATATCCTTGTAGGAAAACTGAGCTATTGTGCATGAAACTTCCCTTCCTGCAGATTTACACGAAGGTGCTTGCTTATGTATTACTTCCAGTAATAAGGCTTTCTTCAGTTTCCCACAGAAACCAATGACTTATATCGCCTTTTCTTTTACAGACCTTTTTTGCTGCTATCAACCAAGTCTTTCCTGCAGAGGAGGACAGTAAGAAGGATGTGGAGGATAATTGTAAGTGAGCCATGTAAATGTTAAGTGAAGTGGCAAGGGCTCTGGGCAGACTGAGGTTGCCAAAACCCAGCTGCTTGCTTGAGCCAAGGCCCTTCGCAAATGAATGAGTGTTGCTAGGTGATATGCTTTCCCCCCAAGAATGGAAGCCACGGGAAGGGGCGTGGTGTTGTTTGGCCGCCTGTGTATTTAGAGCAGTGTTTCCCAACCTTGGCCACTTGATGATATTTGGACTTCAACTCCCAGAATTCCCCAGCCAGCGAATGCTGGCTGGGGAATTCTGGGAGTTGAAGTCCAGATCTCTTCAAGTGGCCAAGGTTGGGAAACACTGACTTAGAGGATGCCATTTGAAACATGCTGAGTCTGAATGAAGAATGCTACTGGCAGGAGCAGCATTAGCTTTAGCTAAGACTAGTTGCAATGGGTAAAGTGCAGTATGGCAGGCAAATTTTTCTCACAGCCAGGAGTTCAATCCTGACTGGCTCCAAGTTGACTCAGCCTTCCATCTTTTAAAAATCGGTAAAATTAGTAGCCAGATTGTTGGGGGCACTACGTTGACTCTGTAAACCGCTGTGAAGCATTATATAAGTCTAAGTGCCATTGCTATCAGGAAGACCATTTTTTTTCTATGCCTGCCTTATGCACACAGCCAGCTTGAATGACCTTGGGCCACTCACTTTCTCTCAATCTTAGTAAAAGAGGGCGGGCAAACCAACTTCTCGGGGGTGGGGGAGAGAAACCTTGCTAAGAAAACTTCAGATGTTTTCAGGAGTCTCCAAGAATTAGGGATGATTGAACAGAAAGGAATGGGAAGAAAAAGACTCTGGAATTTTTTTTGTAATCCTCTAAGCCAGTGGTTCTTGTCTACGACCATGGGAAAAGACAAATTTCCCATGGTGTTAGAACTAAAGCTTCTATTCTGGCACCTTGGAACATATATTTTTACAGTCCGACCAATAAGGCATTTACAATGGGGGCGTCCCTCTGACCTTCCTGCCAAACAGTTTAAAGCTCTGTTGGGAGAATTGATGCTAGTCTTATGGTTGGAGGTCACCACATGAGGAACTGTATTAAAGGGTCGGGGCATCAGAAAGGTTGAGAACCACTGGTCTAAGTCTCTAAGGCAGTGTTTCCCAACCTTGGCAACTTGAAGATAACTGGACTTCAACTCCCAGAATTCCCCAGCCAGCAAATGCTGGCTGGGGAATTCTGGGAGTTGAAGTCCAGATATCTTCAAGTTGTCAAGGTTGGGAAACACTGCTCTAAGGGCTCAGATTCTGAGCCCTTCTCTTACCTCCTCTAAATCTGTCACAGATTTCTTTCAGGAAAAGTGGCAGGGTATATGGTACTTACTAAAATATTGCTGTGCTTTCATTGTAGGTTCCCTAATGTATTTAAATGAAGCTACCCTCTTACATAATATAAGAGTTCGCTACAGCAAGGATAGAATCTATGTAAGTATCATTTCACCCTTGACACATATGGGTGGGGGTTTTGTTTTTGTTTTTTTGGCAAAATATGAAATAGTTATTGTTTATTTGGTCAATGGCCAGTGAAATTTTTTTTAAAAAAAATACAACCCCCAAATAAAATCTAATAGATGAGGGAAAATACTAACAGGAGAAAAATGAAATGACATAAACATATGACATACACTATTATATTAATGCATTAATTAACTGCGCCAGTATACATCTAAAATATTACAATCTACAAAGTCAAATATACTATATATTATCTAAAAACAAAATGGTTAGAATGTGTTAAACTTAAAATGATAAAGCAGATGTGAGTATTCGTATAACCAGTTTTGCCTTATTTTTGGCAACAACACAGAAATTGGCTACTACACAAGCAAGAAAAAGATTGTGAATCTTTTAGAATGTGGTTCACATAGAAATTGTCTGGTCTTCCTGGACATTTTCATAGTAGATCTGACATCCCAGTAGAACAGGGATCCTCAAACTTGGCAACTTTAAGAATTGTGGACTTCAACTCCCAGAATTCCCCAGCCAGTTATACTGCCTGGAGAATTCTGAGAGTTGAAGTCCATAAGTTTTAAAGTTGTCAGATTTGAAGACCTATGCTGCAGAATTTACAGTTGAAATACATACAAAATGGCTTTGATCTCTCTGTCACCTCATGAGCAGGTATGCTCAGTTAATGAGCTTTAGAGTATCTGCCTTGCAGCAGTGAGGATGGAAAGATGTTACGCCTGCTTTGAAAAATCAGCTTGGGGGAAGTTAGATTTTGTAGGATATCTTCCTGTTTCCCCAAGCGCTCTTATCTATGCAATTTCTGCCTTGTTAGGGCAGCCTATGAACTTCAGTCTGTAACTCCAGATCCTCTTTATTCTTGGGCTGAGCAGTTGTTTGGTGTGGTCATATCCTAAAGAAATTAGGCATGGTGCAGAAAGCCCATATACCACCCAATCCTGCTCTACAGCCTGTTTCAAGGGAAAAAGAAATCATCTTATTAAAACCTAGTGTCAGTTCAACTGGGAGATGCATTCTCTTCTTTCAAGCTCTTATCTGGTTGCAGGCATTCCTGTCACAAGTCTTAACTGGGCGTTTGCTTTTCCTTAGGTGCAGTAAGGACTGATCTCACAAATTTTGTGTGCACTATTTCCAGTATAGCTGCCTTTGCATAAATTTCTACTTTCTATCCCATAAAGGATTTGGGCCAGTGATTTGGCCTCAAGTTTTTAATACTGCAGGGATTAATTGCTATCTACAAGGGCTTAATTGCCCTTGTAGATCTAAATTAGCTTCACTATGTGTTTCTGGTATAGGTTTCAAGTGCCTTTAGAATGGAAAACCACTCCAAGGTGTTTCGGTAAAATATTTCAAGGCCATAACATTCTCGGATTTCTGCCCTTCTACTCTCCAGCTGTTGAGTGTCTCTTAGCAAATACCAGAATTTTAGCTTTTTCAAAACTGGGAACCAAGTTTCCATAAGTTTGTGAAACTAGAGTTATGGGGATTTGTGAAACTATAGTGGCATGACCAGTGTAAAGGAGTATAGGGTTATTAAGAAGGTACACCATTGAATTGATGTACAATTTGAAAAAAGAAAGGAAAAGTTTACGAATCTATGGAGAGGGGCGGCATACAAATCAAATAAATAGATAGATAGATAGATAGATAGATAGATAGATAGATGATAGATAGATAGATAGATAGATAGATAGATTAGATAGATAGCTAGATAGATAGATTAGATAGCTAGATAGATTAGATAGATAGATAGATAGATAGATAGATAGATTAGATAGCTAGATAGATTAGATAGATAGATAGATAGATAGATTAGATAGATAGATAGATAGATGATAGATAGATAGATAGATTAGATAGATAGATAGATAGATAGATAGATGATAGATAGATAGATTAGATAGATAGATAGATTAGATAGATAGATAGATAGATTAGATAGATAGATAGATAGATAGATAGATAGATTAGATAGATAGATAGATAGATAGATAGATGATAGATAGATAGATTAGATAGATAGATAGATAGATAGATGATAGATAGATTAGATAGATAGATAGATAGATTAGATAGATAGATAGATAGATAGATAGATAGATAGAAAGAATGAATATGTCCCTGTCAGAGTCCTTTCTGAACTAGTGTGCTAGAGAAGGGACTCTTGTGGATTGTATTTCATTCTTAAGATAGTGTTGCAGTATAATTTCTGTATGCGAAAGATGTGGTACCTGTCAATAGTAACACCCCCCCCCCCCCGGATGTTGTGTCCAAGGCATGCTTTAAAACTAGAATGATAGTTTTAGACAGATTTCTTTTTCTTTTTCTTTCTTTCTTTTTTGGGAGTATACCTTTTGCAAGAAAGAGAATGTGGTCTCTTGTTGACCCCACTTCTCTAAACCCTGGCTGTTCATCTTGGATTATACCTCATTCCTCTATCTAGTCTTGGAACTTGTGATTAACTGCTTAGTATATAATTTGCTAACCGCACTCAGAAAGCCAATAGGCCTGTATAATTGCATGAATCATTGTTATTATTCTTATTATGAATTGGGCCAATATTTTCCAGGCCCCAGTGTTTTGGAACATAACTAATCTTATCCTTGAATGTAAACACAGAGGCTAGCAGAGGCATCCACCAGATGGGAAACTTGTTTTATTATGGAATTATTACAGACAGAACACAATAAGCACCTGGAGCCTTACATCCTTAAGCGATGAGTTAAGGGTTATCTCTTGTACAGAGCCATCGGGGGAGGGAATTTTAAACTTGTCTCATTTATATTACCAGTGAGGGTCATTCTGAAATATTCCACCCAGGCTTGAATTGGCACTTAATTGACTGGGGAGATGGGGTGGGTGTCCACTGGTTTTCTAGTCCTCAAGATAGCTTGCCAGAAGAGGGAAGAATCTTTTTTACTGACTAATTGAATTGATTGAACTGATTGAAGGAGACCGCCAGGTCTCCTTCGTTGCCAGTATTTTATTATAGGATAGCCAATAGATTAACTAGACTAATCTATCAAGCCTTTAGATCACTCTTTCTGTACTGTACAACGGGCTTTATGATATGGACTTTTCAACTATGCACAATCCTGATATCAAACCATTTTTATGTGCTATGTCCAGTTTCATTGTTTCTTTGACAAAAGCAGATTTCACATTAATTTTTTTTTTAAATATACTTTATTAAATTTTTCATAAAACTTGACATACACACAAACACACATTTAACATAAAATTGGGGTTGCAATTACCCCTCTTGTTCTAGATGTCAAATTACATTACAGAAAAAAGAATACATTATTAATACCTTAAGTCAACATATTAATTTGAGTGAAAAGAAGAAATAGATAGATAAAAAGAAGCAAAAGTTAAAACTAGGTGAGAATTGTAGAAGTATTGTTATGATTTAAATCTTGAGTTGTTATTTTGTCTATATATGAAGGTTTTTTTCACATTAAAAATTAATGGATCACACAGGTATGGTTTTAGAGATTTGTTGTCTAGCTGCTATTCACAGGATTTCCAAAGTTTCTGAGTCTGCTAGCTATTTAAGTGACTGCTTTTGCATTACTTTTATTCCATCGATTGTCATGGAACAATTTGGGGGGAAATTACTTCGAATCTTTATTTTGTGAATGGAAGTAATTCATTTAAAAAAATGAATTACCCTCTGTCACTGCTCAATTGATTAAGAAGCAGGAAAGCTGTATAACCACTAGACTAGTTTTTCAATCTAGCACTCGTTTTTTAATTGAATAGACCTACTCAAATTGCACATTATACACATAATGCGTAACTCATCCTTACATGCAATTCTTTCAGAGAACACAATATATTAAAAAGCAAAAGATGCATCCTTGCCTTCCTCTCTGTCAAGCAAAGAACCTATATCACTCGGATACTTCCCAGCTCAAACAGCCAGCTTAATATTTTATGGGGCTATTAGATTGCCTGATCATATGTAACAAATCCAGTCTAAATTGCACATGGTCCCTGCTTTGTCAAATGCCAGCTGGGAAATAGAATGATGAAACTTCTGAAGGAAATGCCAGAAGCAGGGATACAACAGTTACATTAAAAAAAAAATTCCCCTAATCCTACCTCTTAAATTACCATTATATTTGCATAGGTCCATTACTCTAGGTTCTTTTTCATTGTTGTCATTTAAAAAAAAAGAAAAGTAAGTCGCTCTGTAACATGTGTAATTTTATGTCATTCATAATTTTAAGTTACAGTATATGCAATCGCAGTTCATCTTTGAAAAATGAGCAGACGTGCTAAAGACGCTTTGTGTGAAAATAATTTTACTAATTAATTTGTAGTTGATTTACTTGTATTGAATCTAATTGTAAGCATACACTACATAAAAATCACAACTACTAGCACTGATAATAATTTATTTTAAAAGGTTTACAAAACATATCTTACGTATTCAGTGGCTTGTTACACTGTAATTTATCAGCATAAGAAATGATGCTGTTTAAAATTATTAAATCGATATAACAATAATAAAATAAAAACTGTGATTTGGTTATGACTTCAAGAAATTGACCTTGGAAGCGTGTTGAACATTCCTTCATAGGAATGCCTCACACCCTTTGGTAATAGGCCTCTGAAGTTTACAAACAGAAATTCCAAATCCATGTGATTATAACATATTTTGTTGTGTGTTTTCTTTCCAGACTTATGTAGCCAACATCCTGATAGCAGTGAATCCTTACTTTGATATACCAAAACTTTACTCACTAGATATTATTAAAAAGTATCAAGGCAAGTCACTAGGGACGCTGGCACCTCACGTTTATGCAATTGGTAAGAAGCAGACTTCACTGCCTTCCAGTGTTTCAATGCTTTTATTTTCTGTAGCTTTTATTTTGTCTAAAATGATTTTGTCTCTTTTTACACTGATAAAAATAAGGCAAGATGCTGGAACTTTTGCAGTTGATCTGTATGACCATATGAACAAGTTGGTTGCTTGGATTACAGTTTGCTTAATCTGTATGTATTTTGGTTAGTTTTAGGAGAGTAAGGTGTCCTTGGGGTTTTTATCAGTTGGGACCGACTTTAGGGAGGTGGTGCTCATCTCTATTTTTTGAAGCCTCTATATCTTCTTTTTTATTTGTCATATTCAATATCCATATCCTTGCTTTATTCTTTTTCCAACACTGTTAAACTCAGTGTAATCATCATGAAATTCAATATTATCAATAATATGTCCATTTTCAATCTCTTCTTCTATTTTATCATTATCAAGTTCAAAGTCTTCTTCCACCTGTTTTTCCTCTTCTATTTTCTTTTCTTTTTTTTTGGCTGCCTTTTTGTTCTATTTCACTTTCTCTCTCTATCGTTATAATTTGGGACTCCTTATTACCATCTCGTGTTTTTTCTTTTGCTATTTTATTTCCACCTGCGAATTCCGAAACCATTTTTAAGAAATCCTTTAAATCCCCACAACAGTCTTTCAATAAAATTACCAACTCTTCATAGCTGCTTATAGCCAAGATATCAAAGTCAGAGTTCATCAACCTTCACAATCAGTCCAGCTGTTTCACAGCCTTTATAATTGTTTTCTTTCAAGTGGATTATCTATCTTCAACATTTGATATATCAAAGTTCATTCCAAGTTCATCCATTCCAATCTATGCAGATGGGAAAAAATCTCTCTAGTATAATAGCATTTTTGTTTGTTTTGTATTCTCTACTGCTATCCAGAATAGCGTCACAATCCAAGGTCAGCAGTTGTCAAAATATCCATGCAGTACTTCCAAGGTAGAAATTATTCCCTCTAGCCAGCAGATGGCACTCTTCATCCACACATCTGTCCGTCTTATTCAATGATGTTATATAATTGTCTTGCCTCCATTTTAAACAAATTGTTCTTTCCAATTTATCTTTCAATCCTTTAACTCCACCACAATCCAAAATCTTCAAAAAAACTCCCGGGCATTAGTTACATTTTCCCTTTAAAATATATTTTCCCCATTGTCTTCCATCATCTAAATAGCCACTAAATCATTTTTCCTCTTCTGTTCCACCACAGCATTTGGCCATGCCCCTCTCCCTCTTTTTACTATTATTCTTGCCATAGTTCTTAGTAAAGAATCTGGCTTCCCTATTGACTTTGTTTGTCAGAAAGTTACAAAGGTGATCACATGACCCTGGGACTCTGCAACCATAAAAGTAAAAATATGAGTCAATTGCCAAGCGCCTCAATTTTGATCACATGACCACTGAGAAGCTACAGTGTGAAAAATGGCCATAAGTTACTTTCAAAGTTGCAACTTTGAATGGTCACTAAACAAATGATTGTTAAGTTGAGGACTACCTATGTAATATCAGCATTTTCACCAATTTTTTGGTGGCATTGTTTCTTTTCATTCAATATTGTATTGAATGTACAGTATTCAATACTGTCCAGTACTGTATACTGGAAAAAGAAAATATATTTATTTTTATGTTTCAAATGTTTATAGAATAGAATAGAATAGAATTTTTATTGGCCAAGTGTGATTGGACACACAAGGAATTTGTCTTGGTGCATATGCTCTCAGCGTACATAAAATAAAATATACATTTGTCAAGAATCATGTGGTACAACAATGATTGTCTTAGGGGTCAAATAAGCAATGAAGAAGCAATATTAATAAAAAATCTTAGGACATAAGCAACAAGTTACAGTCATACAGTCAACATGGGAGGAAATGGGTGAAAGGAATGATGAGAAAAACTAGTAGAACAGAAGTGCAGATTTAGTAGAAAGTCTGACAGTGTTGAGGGAATTATTTGTTTATAATAGAATATTACAGTGCTTCCCAAAGTAATGAAAATATTGATGGCTGTTCTGTTGGAAACTCACTTTGTTGTCCTTTTCAATATTTACCTCAGCTGACAAAGCCTTCCGCGACATGAAAGTACTCAAGATGAGTCAGTCGATCATCGTGTCTGGTGAATCAGGAGCTGGCAAGACAGAAAATACTAAATTTGTTTTACGGTTTGTATCTTTAGCTGAAAGTGTTTTAGTTGAATGGATTGTTGAAGTGCAGTCATTTTAATACAAACATCTTGAATTCCTAATGGATGTACTTCCGATACTGAAAACAATTGTGAGTGAAATATGAACAAATTTGAAATCTAAAGAAGTCCCATAACAGAGTTTACGAATGCTTGTTTGTTTATTTCAAGAAATTATGTGGCTGTACATCTCAGCCAGTGTGATTCTGAGAAGATTAATAAACATTAAATAAGGAATAAAACCCAATCATCCATCCATAACTCAGATGCGACTTCAGTCAATGGTAAAATGAATGGAATAGGCAAAAACCCCATCCAACAGGAGTTACTAGTCACTAGCAGTTCTCTTGTAGAGATATATTGTTTCCAGATTGTTTAAAGATCCTTAACCAATTTTTTTTTTAAAAAAAACAAAGCTACACTGCCCGATTAATTTCTTTAACTTCTGTTACACTTAAAACTTGATATGAACATGTAGCATTCTGGAAAAGAGTAGGAACAACTCACAGCAGGCATATCCCAAAAGCAACATTGTCTTTTGCCTATAAAGAGATGAACAAAATAATAATTTCCTCAGTTTCTCAGTGGGCAGGGACCTAATGAAACTTTGGTTAAGCCAACTTAGTGGTTAAGGTGCCAGTTTAGGAAGCAAGAAACCTCAAATTCAAGTCCCGCCTTAGCCATGAAAGCCAGTTGGGTGACTCAGGCTAACACACCACACATGGTGGTAGTTGTGGGGGGAAAATAGGAAGAGGAAGGTGTATTGGGTATGTTCACCACCTTGAGTTATTTCTAAAAATAATAAAAAGATGGGATACAAATAAATAAATTTGTAAGCAGCTTATTTTATTACAATGTTACGCTGTATGATTAAAAGTTGAGATATTGTATTAGATAAAAAATTATACAGTTTAAAACTTTGAATGCAATACGGCTATTTATAGTGCACTACTCTGAATCGACAAATATTAAGTAATGTAAGTTATGGAATTTATCTGGACATACCGTATGTCTTTTCTCATCCCGACTGTAAATCATGAATG